>NW_005871262.1:1185655-1216469 GCF_000147115.1 Myotis lucifugus | reverse complement strand
ATTTCCCGGCCAGTCACACTGGGTTCCTGGGTTGCCAAATGGGCCCTGTTTCTTCCCAGTGGCAACCTGCTATGCCTAAAACGCTCTTCCCCACCCCCATGCACCATAAACCTCCCTGCCTTCCTCTGTGGCAGATGCTATGAGTGGTGCCCCAATCCCATGCTGTTCCTAAGCACACTGCTAGGTCCTGGGGCTCATGCTGGGGCATTCCTGCTGCCAACAGGAGCAAGGGACTCCCAGAATAGCTCTTGGACAAGGCCGGGTAAGAGTTGGGTGGATAGAGGAGAACCAAGATGGCGGCATAGGTTAACGCCGGAGTTTGCTGCCTCGAACAACCACTTCAAAAATACAACTAAAAGATGGAACGGACATCACCCAGAACCACAGGAAGGCTGGCTGAGGAGAGATTCTACAACTAGAAGTAAAGAGAAATCCATACCGACACTCAGAGGAGGCGCAGTGCGGAGGTGAAATACTAAGGTGCGGAGGTGCGCGTGGAGCGGGCCGGCGGCGGAGGGCGAGGTTGTTGTTTTCAATCGGGAGGGAGTTTCAGACTCTGAGCTCCAGATCCGGGTGAGTCTCTAGGGATCCAGACTCAAACAGGAGAAGCGGGAAGGCAGCTTTCTCTCCGAGGTTTGCAGCGGTTGCAGAGCCGCTGGGGACGGAACTGAGAGCAGCCATAACTGCTCGCTCTGCCTGCCCTGTAGATCCCCTGGGACCTGCCCCGCCCAAGCCCTGCACAGAAGCATTTGCCGGATAGCCTCAGGCAAAGGCTAGATTAGCACCACCCTAGAGATTCAGCACAGAAGCTCTCCCACTGCAGACACAGCTGACTCTCATAGCCAGTTAGCCTGGAGGTCAATTCACCCCTAGTATTGCTGACAACAATTAAGGCTTAACTACAACAAGACTTCGCACAAAGACCACAAGGGGGTGCACCAAGAAAGCATAAAAAATGCGGATACAAAAAAACATGACAGAAATGGAGGATATAGAGCTAAAAAACGGACTTTTGAGGGCTTTCAATAATTTGCTAGAAACTGCCGATAAACTTTATGAGAGCCTCAAGAAATCTAATGAGACCCTCAATGTTGTGATAAAGAACCAACTAGAAATTAAGCATTCACTGACTGAAATAAAGAATATTATACAGACACCCAACAGCAGACCAGAGGAGCGCAAGAATCAAGTCAAAGATTTGAAATGCGAAGAAGCAAAAAACACCCAACCGGAAAAACAAAATGAAAAAAGAATCCGAAAATACGAAGATAGTGTAAGGAGCCTCTGGGACAGTTTCAAATGCACCAACATCAGAATTATAGGGGTACCAGAAGATGAGAGACAGCAAGATATTGAAAACCTATTTGAAGAAATAATGGCAGAAAACTTCCCTCACCTGGTGAAAGAAATGGACTTACAGGTCCAAGAAGCACAGAGAACCCCAAACAAAAGGAATCCAAAGAGGACCACACCAAGACACATCATAATTAAAATGCCAAGAGCAAAAGACAAAGAGAGAATCTTAAAAGCAGCAAGAGAAAGAGACTCAATTACCTACAAGGGAATACCCATACGACTGTCAGCTGATTTCTCAACAGAAACTTTGCAGGCCAGAAGGGAATGGCAAGAAATATTCAAAGTGATGAATAGCAAGAACCTACAACCAAGATTACTTTATCCAGCAAAGCTATCATTCAGAAGTGAAGGTCAGATAAAGAGCTTCACAGATAAGGAAAAGCTAAAGGAGTTCATCACCACCAAACCAGTATTATATGAAATGCTGAAAGGTATCCTTTAAGAAGAGGAAGAAGAAGAAAAAGGTAAAGATACAAATTATGAACAACAAACATGCATCTATCAACAAGTGAATCTAAGAATCAAATGAATAAATAACCTGATGTACAGAATGAACTGGTGATTATAATAGAATCAGGGACATAGAAAGGGAATGGACTGACTATTCTTGGGGGGAAAAGGGGTGTGGGAGATGCAGGAAGAGACTGGACAAAAATCATGCACCTATGGATGAGGACAGTGGGTGGGGAGTGAGGGCGGAGGGTGGGGCGGGAACTCGGAGGAGGGGAGTTGGGGTGGGGGAAAGAGGAACAAACGTAATCTGAACAATAAAGATTTAATTAAAAAAACACACACAACTTCATTATTAAAAAAAAAAGAGTTGGTGGATAAGTAGCCCAGCTCCTCACCTACAGGGTGGCTCCATTTCTAATCAGGCTCTATGCTCTCTCCCTGATTCCCCAGATAGACTGAGCCCAGCTGCCCAAGGTGGAAACCTGCTCAGTAATTTACCCCACATGGGTGCCCCCTGACCCCTCACACTCCCCCTTCTGGCCTCCTGGTGCTTCCTGGGATGGCCTCCCAAATATCTGCACTTGAATTCTAGCACAAGAGTCTGCTTCTGGGAAACCCAAACTAAAACACTTCCTACTCACCTTCTTCACCTTATTTCACTCCTACTCTGACCTTGGGCTGACCTAGAGAAGTGGTACTCAGCCTTGTCTGCATATAGGGATCACCTCCTGGAGGGTTTTAACACCTAATGAGGCCGAGGTCCCCCCTAAAGACTCTCATTTAATTGATGAGGGTGCTGTAGGACATTTACAAGCTCCTCAGGAGAAATGCTGTCTGAAGAAGTCTTCCCCTGACAACCAGACCTTGTCTATGTTCCATGTCTCTGGAACAAACATCGCGGCTCCTCATTCATGGTTGAGCATTTTTTCTTTCTAATTGGACTGATGGCTCCCCAAGGGCTATGATCATTTCTGTCCATCTCACAGCCCCACCTACAATGGCTAGCATAGAAGTGGCTTTGGAGAAACTTGCTAAATGTGTATGTTCCTTGGGTACCAAGGGAAAAAACTGTGAGGAAGACTAGAAAAGTTACAAGACCTAGGAGCTATTCCTTTATCTCAAAACTAGTGTCCTGGTGCATGGATTCGTGCACATTGAAAGGAAATTAATTAGAAAAAATATAATAGAAGTGTCAACCAAATTCACAATTGACAATGACAGATTGAAACACATGTGTGTGATTGGCGCCAGCAAGAGCTTTATATATATAGATAAACTTGCTTAATTAGACCTGTTTTCTGATTTAGCTAAACTTTTTCCAGCCCAGTGAAGCACCCCAACTTCTCTTTGTCAGCAACACAGCAGTAAATATCAACACAAAGCAGATTATTATTGTAAGGAAAACAAAGGGTAAAATATTTAACTGCAGCAGTGTTTGACTATATTCTGTGCAGTGAGAAAACCTGAAGTCATTTTCAAGGTCCACCATTTTTTACTTCTTTTTAGTCAGGTCAAGTTTCTAAGCTTTCTAAATCTCCATTTTCCAGCTAATGAAAAGAAAATAGGATTCCATCGAGTCTCCTATCTACCTACTCCAGAACTTCTGTGAGGATCAAATGAAATGAGACACATGAAAACGCTTCACAGACATTTGGTTAAAGTGTAAAATGTTTCCACCTGGCTATAAAGCAAGTCGTGTTTCTGGGCTGAAGAAACTCCAAGGAGTCTAGTCACTAGGGAGAGGAAGCTGGGCATTGCTATATGACCTCATTACCCGGTGCCCACAGCCATCGTTTCTAGGCTGGGCTGGGCTGTAGGCCACATTTTGCACCATGAGGTCTGAGCAGCATCTGCTGGGATTTGGTGGGGTGTCACTCCGGGGTGGTGGTGGGGGCCTGTGTCCCACTTGGGGGAAGCTGAGTGTTGCTTTGTCAGCACCAGGTCCATGATGCCATTCTTTGTAAATGGCCAGTGTGCATCACAGCAGCTCCTGCAATGTGCATCATAGTGACCGGTTGGATGGTTGGACACTTAGCATATTAGCCTTTTATATATATAGATGTCACAAGAGTGTGCCTTCTGATGGATTGTGGCATGTGCCCAATTAGTAAAGCATGCTGCACCAGCAGCATAACATTTGCAAATATGGTGCTCCTGGCTCTCATATTCCCAAGAGATGAAGTTATAAGGATCAACATGTAAAATGGCCCAGCTCCTGCTAAGAGACAGTCTGGGGAGTGTAAAGCCTGAAATAAGCTCTGCTAACAATGACCTTCCATTTTCAATTCATTCTCATAAGTTGCATGGTGCAATTATAAGCAACGCCACCATCCCACCATCCAACCATTGAGGCTGAATTCCAACACAGAGCCTTTTATCAGACATGGCAGCCAAGGCCACGTCCTGGAAACTCCAGGGAACACCCCACACACTAGAATCCAAGTCAGTAACACTTCCTCGGTTTGGGCAATTTGTGGTTCTGTGAGGATGGATACATTTCTATAAACAGAAAATCATAGTCTCCAATTCCATGAAAATGTTGGATTAAAAGTATTAAAGAATGGAGGAGAAGGCACCTTATTAGCCTACACAGTAGATAGTGTGCCATGTCTTTCTTTCAACTCCACATTCCACATTATGTGAATAGATTGAAATGTGGCCTGTGGCAGCATTATTGCAAAATACTCATGGTACTCAATTTGTCTCCCAATAACCTTAGCAAATACAAATAATGAACATTTGATTTTTAGTTTTGGATTTAAATGAGTTAATATATGTAAAGTACTTAGAATGACAGTCCAAGCACATATAGGAAATGCACTGATGTTATAGTAATGTGCAAGTGTATATGGCTTGAGCACTTACATATTTAGGATTTTCATATATCAATGTTTTTCTCAGATGCCCAATTTTTCACACTGGCTTCAGTCTTTACACCAGAAACAAATATGCATATTGAGAGAGAACGCCTTTACCTGCAGCTGGACTTGCACTATCTTGACCACGTGGAAGATGTACTTATCCTCACTCTCTTTGTTGTACTCTTGCATGGCAAACCACAGACACTGCTTCACGTTGTAATTAGAAGCATCAATAACTTTTAATTCCCTTATCACCTTGACCTTATTCTTGTCTGGGTCTGTGCTGGCCACCAGAGCCACCACAAGGGTAAGCAGGAACAGGCAGGACCCCCCGAGTCTTGTCATGGTCTCTCCATCCAGGGGCACAGGTGAGCCTTTGTCCTCTCAGGGATGGAGCTGCAGATGAGATGGGGTGACCGCTGCTGCTGCTGTTATAGGTTCAAAGATCTTACCACAACATCAGCCCAGCTAGATTCAAGACAGGGTCACCTGTAGGGCTACCCCTGCCCTCGAAGGAAACCCACCCTAGAGAAGCTATGAGGAGTCTCTGCTCCAGGCATCTGCCCTCCTTATCCTGGGTGTGGTCTGCAGTTCCAGGGAGAGCACTTAGCCCAGAGGTACCAACATCTACCCTGTAAGCCTCACCACAAACTTTTGCTTGTGTGTCTCAGGCCTATAAGCTGTGACTGGGTTCCTGGCTCCAGCACTCAGTGGGCCTTCCAACCTACCCCACTGCCAGCTGCTCCTTCCTCCTTGTGGAGTCAGATTCTGCCCCCGGTGCCAGCTCGTGGTTCTCCTGGGTCTCCAGCACTCTCAGCTTGCAGCTATACCCTGGCCTGTGGCCTCCTAATCTCTGGGTTCTCTTCATCTGTTGAGTCCATGCCCTGCAGAGAGGTTCCACTTTGTGATGTAATCTAGCACTTGTGACCCTGCCTCAGGGAGGGCATCTCCAGACTCCTGCCACTGACCTTCAGTCCAGGCAAACCCTTCCTGCTTCTGCCCTTGGAGTGAGGGTCCCTCAAAGATTTCCTGCTCACATGTGCCATGACCCTAGCTTCCTAAATGCCTGGCCTCTGGACTCCCTCTGGCCCAAAGTACCTCTCTCCACTGTTCTGCCAGAGAGCAGGTAACACAGCCCACCCTGTGGGGATCATGCACCCCCTGGGCTCTTAGAAATTCTGTTTCTCTGTGAAAATCCCAAATCGGTGTCCAGCAAATTACTAGAAAGGTAGATAGGTGAGCATTGGTCCCAGGGTGCCTTCACCTGACCTTGGCCTGCACCCCTCAGGAGGCCCCAGAGCAGTACATGCAGTGGAAAGCTTTAGACCACATTAAGCACCACCACCCAACCACCCCCACAAGCGATACACTCCAGAGGCAGACTCTGATGAAGTAAGTCCTGCTCTTTGGTGTGGGCTCCTGCACAGCTGGTCCTGGACAGTGTGGGGAGATCAGTGGTCATAGGCAGTCCTTATAGCTGATCATCCTGGGAGTAAATCTCTTCCATTGATGAGCCAAGAACTATCAAGGCTCAACTACAAGAGGAGGGTGTACACAGCCCACACCTGGGGTGAACTTCAAGTGCCCAGTTTGGGTGATCAGAGAGGCTATGACATTGGATCCTACAGGACACCTACAACATTAGGCTACTCTACTAAGCCTGGGATACATAGTAGCTCTACCTAATGCATAGAAACAAACACAGGGAAGCAGCCAAAATAAGGAGACAAAGAAATAGGTCCCAAAAGAAAGAACAGGAAAAATCTCCAGAAAAAGAACTAAGCGATACAGAGGGAAGCAAGCTACCAGATACAGAGTTCAAAACAATGGTTATAAGAATGTTGAATGAACTTAGAAACTCAACAGCATAAAAAAAGACCAGTCATAAATGAAAGATACATTAACTGAAATGAAGAATAATTTACAGGGAATCAACAGTAGAGTCAAATCCAAGACTCAAATCAGCAATTTTGAATATAAGGAAGCAAAGACCACCCAATTAGAACAGCAAAAAGAAAAAAGAATCCAAAAAAAATAAGGATAGCATAAGGAGTCTCTGAGACAACCTCAAGTGTACCAACACTTGCATCATTGGGGTACCAGAAAGAGAAGAGAGACAGCAAGAAATTGAAAACCTATGTAAAAAAGATAATGATGGAAAATTTCCCTAACCTGGTGAATGAAATAGACATACAAGTGCAGGAAGCACAGAGAGCCCCAAACAAGATGAACCCAAAGAGACCTACACCAAGACACATCATAATTAAAATGCAAAAGTTTAAAGACAAAGAGAAAATCTTAAAAGCAGCAAAAAAAAAGGAATTAGTTATTTACAAGGGAGAGCCCATTCAACTAGCAGCTAATTTTTTAACAGAAACTTTGCAGCCAGAAGGAACTGGCAAAAAATATTCAAAGTGCTCGGCCGGCATGGCTTAGTGGTTGAGTGTCGACCTATGAACCGGGATGTCACAGGTCAATTCCTGGTCAGGGCACATGCCTGGGTTGCGGGGTGTGGGGCGTGCAGGAGACAGCCGGTCAATGGTTCTCTCTCATCACTGATGTTTTTATCTTTCTCTCCCTCTCCTTTCCTCTCTGAAATCAATAAAAATATAAATAAATAAACTAGATGAGACTGGCCATGAGGGCATAGGAGGCCGCCTGCACAGTTGGTGGGGATGAGAACTGGTGCCTCTATTCTGGAGGACAAATTGAGGGCTTGCAACCCCTGAAATGCAGCAAGTCCATCCTCAAGTACTAGTTGAAAGAATTTCTTAGGTACAGGAGGGACATAAAGGTAAAAGTTCATTGCAGCAAATTTGGCAGCAAGGAATCAGAAGCAGTTTAGGAATGGAAGAAAGGGTAGGTAAAATAAGTGGGCATTCCTATCATACTATGCAAAAGTTAGAAGCTAGACTAGATGTATACAGAGAAACAAGAACAGATCTTTTAAAAGACAATGATAACAGGAAAAAGTAAATTCAAGGGCCTTGGCTGGTGTGAATCAGTGGTTAGAGCATCAGCCTATGCATCGAAGGGTCACAGGTTTGATTCCCAGTCAAGGGAACATATCTAGGTTGCAGAATCGATCCCTGGCCCCCATTGGTGTGCGTGCAGGAGGCAACCAACCAATATGTCTCTCTCACATTGATGTTTCTCTCTCTCTCTCTCTCTCTCTCTCTCTCTCTCTCTCTCTCCCCCCTCTCTCTTTCACTCTCTCTAAAAAATATCAATGAAAAAATATGCTCAGTGAGCATTAACCAAAAAAAGTAAATTCAAGGTACATAACGAAACAATTACATGAACATTATGAACACAAAACAATACTACCAATTCTTCAAGAATACCAGCATAAAGAAACCCATAGAAGTCATAAGATTGGTTATCTAAGAAGGAAATGGACAGGGAACACCAGAGTAGGTGTAAGAGAAAAAGAGAATGAATCAATAAATGAATAAATGGGAAGCAGACAAACCAGAGAGGGTTCTGGAACCCTTGGGATGGCAAGGGGTAAGGCCTAGGAGTGGGAAAGTACTGAGAACTGAGTCATAGAGGAGAAAAGTGCCTTCAAGTGCCCCTCCCCATGAGGAGGTCCCCTGTAAGCAGTGTATCTGTTGAGTACCTCCTGCACAGGAGGGGAGGGCTGTGAGTCCTTGCCTGCCCAGTGTGGCATGGAGATCAGCTTGAAGGGTCTCCAATGAATGATTTCTTCTTGATTTCTACCCTAATTTCACTGTGGTTTTAGAAGAGTCTGCATGGTATCAGGCCTGTGAATTTTGCTGAGAATTACTTTGTGACACACCACTGATCAATTCTGAAAATGTTTCATGTACATCTGGCAAGACCATGAACTCATGTTCAATGTTTCAGTGATGTTCAGGACAATTTGATATTGTGTCATTCAGATCTTCTGTATAAGAATTTGAGACCCTGACTGATGCATTGTGTCCAGTCAGTTTTACCTGTTTCTGGAAGTTGTGTTTTCTACTTTCACTACGATTGTATATTTGATTATTTCTTTCTGTTCTTTCTGTTTTTGCTATAAGTATTTGAAACAGGTGAACATTTTCATCAGCATAATAGCCCCCTTGATTTCAAGTGGTGCTTGTTGTCTTACAGTTAATTTTATAGGCTATTAGTACTGTTACACCATAGGCGTTGGCATAGTATACTTTAGTCCATCCTTATTTTTCAAAAATCTGTTTTCATATATTTATGATGTTTCCTTTTTGCTTTGTTTTCTTTTTTTGACATTTTTTTTATTGATTTCAGAAAGGAAGGGAGAAGGAGAGAGAATCAATGATCAATTGCCTCCTGCACATCCCCTACTGAGGATTGAGCCCGCAACCCAGGCATGTGCCCTGAGCGGGAATTGAGCCATGATCTCCTGGTTCATAGATTGATACTCAACCACTGAGCCACGCCAGCTGGACGCTTTGTTTTCTTTTGTTTTTCCAACAATAAACTAAATTTGTCTTTTAACTAGAGCATTAAGTTTACTTACATCATTCCAGCTGCATTTACTCTTCTCCCAGCTTTGTGCCATGATGTCCATGTATACTAACTCTATATGCATTTTACAATCTTCAATAAAATATTATATTTATAGTCTGTATATCATCTAGATTCATCCACATATTTATTCTTTTGAATGTTGTTTCCTTCTTCCTACTATACTATTTTTTCATCTTTTCCTTCTGCCCAGAAAATTCCCTTTAGTATTTATTTTAGAACAGTTCTACTGGCAATAATTACATCCACATTGTTTGTTTAAAATTACTTAGTTCTATATGCACTTTTGAGAGATATTTTTGCTGGCTAAGGAATCACTTAGAAGATGCATGACAATGTCTTTTGACTTTCATTGGTTTCTATCTGATGGCAGCGGAAAGCCTGATGTTTGCTTATTTGAAGATAAAACACCTCTGGCTGATTTTAAGACTTTTCTCCTTAAATTTGATTTTTAACTTTTTCATGCTCAGCTGTGGATTTCTTCTCTTATCCTGCATGGAGTTTGTAATACTGCTTTTAAAAAAATGTTTTGATGTCTTTGGTCAGCTCTGTATAACTCGGGCTTTGCATTTCCAAATATTGCTTCGGCCCCATTGTCTCTTCCTTTCACTATGAGGCAGATCTCACATTGACCTTCTCATACTTTTCATCCTGCAGCCTCTCCTTTGTCCTGCCTCCTGTTGTCTAATTCTCCTTTCAGCTGTTTCTAATCTGAGGTTAACCTGCCTGTCTCATTATTCATTTCAGTTATTGTATTTTCCAGTCCTAGGACTTTCCTTTTATTCTTTTTTGATAACTCCAACTTCTTTGCCAATATTATTCATCTTTGAATTCCTTGAACCAATTCATCCTAGGTATGTTAAAGTCCATATCTGATAACCACGTTGGCTAGATAGTTTTCAGGTTTGTTTCTATTATTTACCTTTGTTCTGTCCCATCATGTCTTGTACTTTCTTTGATAATTTTTTTAATGTGTTCTAGAAATTTGTGTTTCAAAAATATAGAACTAATTTGAACCTTTGTGTGATTTGGCTAATATTTTAGATTTATCTAACAGCTATGCACACAATGTAAGCCATAGGACAGGTCTATGTAAAATATAAGCAATTTCAGAGATAATGGGTGTCATCATTTACAGAGTAACAGAAAGTGGGAGGCCGTGAAGAAAGCGGAAGAGGAAGAAAAAGAGGTGGTACAGGGTCTACGGATAGATTGAGGCAGATGCTATGAGGCCTTTGAGTTTGGGGCAGTTGGCGATGGGGTGAGGGGCTCATCCTGACAAATGCAATGATTTGAGACATTGATTTGTTGGTTTTGAACCACTGATGGTATTCCTAGGCTGATAATGTGACCTCATAAGAGAGGACAGGAGAGCAGATAAACAATAGCGGTTTCTGGGGCAGGTGATGTTGTTCTGAAAATAATATTTGGAGGGCCTCACAGAAAGGAAATAAGAAGTGGTTAGTTACAAGTGTTTCTAAGCCTTTGTTTCTGTTCTAATAACAATGAATCTTCATGTTTGGAAACCAATGAGTCAAAAGGGAAATTGGTGATAAGAGTGCTGGATTCAGTCAGCCTTGAGCTCAATTCAGAAAACCACAAGACAAGTTGCTAGTTTCCTGATAGAGAAATGGAAAAAGGGGCTGATGGTGGAGATTCACAGAGATAATCTCATCACTCAAAATGTACTACATCCAATGTGTAGGGAGCACGGTTCTCCTAGTTCTCCTCAACCTCCTTCCCTCTGCCTTGAATTTTCCCCCAAAGACCCCAGTGCTGCGATTTGGGTTAAGCCCCATTTTCAGGAGGGAGGGGGGTCCTCAGCAAATATATTCCATAAAACGATCTGGTAATTCCATAAAACAATCTAGGTTTTATGGAAATCAAGCATTTCTAAAATGTGCCCATTTTCATATTGTGTGCTCGTATTATGACTTTAAGTGCATTTTTACTCCCTCCTGATCTGGGACAAATAGTGGCTGCACTGAATCTGGAGAGGTCTCTCCAGGACACAGCAACACAGGATAGGTTGCTCCTGTTCTAACAGACCTTAGTGAGTGGCGCATCATTCAAAAACTACTAGTGTGGGTTCAAGGACCGTGGTGTCAGGCACAAAATGTACCAACCCTACCACAGACCTGTAATTCGGTGAGAGTGGGAATCAGAGGAAAGACGGAGGCCACAAACAATATTCACTAACTGCGATTTACACAATTTCTAAATGTGGAAGTTCCTTAGAGAACCATTACACGACCTTGGCCACAAGTGCCAATCACCTGGGGGCTTTATATGTTTCTGATGTCAGGTCACAAAAATTCTTCTATCATAGAGATGGGGGTGTGGCCTGGTCTCTAGGAAATTTGTAACATAAAACCAATGGAGTTTTCATACAAATCAAGGTAGGAAACTACTGAAGTACAGTGAAAAGGAATAGGATACCAGGCCCCTGATGTAAAACGGGAGTCAGAGGTGAAGGTGATGCCACCCATGAGGAATGCCAACTAGCATTCAGCCAGGGTCTGGCTGTCCTCAACCATGAACAATGTCTCAACCGCTAGGAACCTGTGTGCTATCATAGGCAAGAGTGGGCAATAGGCTGGCTTTGCTGACTACAGAAATGCCCTTGCAACTTTATAGATGCCCCTATAGAACTGTGGGCAGATGTTACAAACTCTATACACAGATTGATCAAAAACTCCCAAGCTGGCCCAGGCCACTCTCTTCATGCTGTCTCCAGCTGTCCAGGGAAATCCTACACCATCAGCCTTACGACCAGTTCATGGCAATGGGATGGCCAGGAAAGAGCCAGCCTTTCGACTATGGACCAATTAAACCAGAGTTCTCAGAAACCCAGGTGGGATGAAGGAAGTCCCATCAGCCCTTCGCTCTGAAATATTTCGACAGAAGGCATTGCCACTGTGTCTCTGTCCCCATTCATGCTCTGCACCCTCCCATGCCTTCCATCTGTCTCTCCAGGCTGCTCCTCCCCAGGACCCAGGGACAGAGAGATGCTCATCAGAGTGGGTGTCAGTGGCCACAGTGCCTCTCCCAGGGGAAGTGAGTAGTGTTGATAGCTATTAACATCACACTAAGCCAAGATGGAGAAACAGAGGCTCAGGGAGCATGTGGGAATATAGTGGCTGGAGCTGCTACATTATAAGCCTTCTCAGAGAGCATGAGAGGATGTTCTTGTCGACAATTCAGTTCTTTGTGTAGATGCTCTGATGAATGTACATGGAGGACAGAGCCTTCAATCAACTTCAATCGCCCACCTTCCATCCCTATGTCTGGGCATAACGCACTATAAAAAGGCCACTATAATGTGACCTGGGCCCAGAGGGGGAAAAATTATCTGCATTCCTATCAGTGGATTGAAAGAGGAGCACAAAGAGATTGGGGAATAAATGAATAAACAAATAGATGGATGGATGAATAAATGAACAAAAGGAAAAATGGATGGATGGATGGATGGATGGATGGATGGATGGATGGATGAATGGATGGATGGATGGATGGATGGATGGATGGATGGATGGATGGATATATAAACAAACCAGTGGGGCTCTACAAGAACCAGTAAGGACAGCCACACATGAACTGGGGAGTTGGATTTAGTCAACACTCTGCACCTGCAGCCAAGGTAAGAACAATAGTGATAAATTCTCTACCACATGCCACTAGCAGAGCTTTTTCTGGAAAATAAACAACAGGAGAATGCAAAACTGACAGGGACCCAGGAAGTGCTCTGAGATGCCTTTAATTCCCCTGTGCTTCACAGTCAGATCCACTGTCACTCTCCAGAGGAAAGGAATCCTCTGCTGTGAGAAGCAGACGCCCCTTCCCCGCCTATGTCTGCAGGCAGGTGCTGTCCAGGAGGGTGAACTGGGAAATCCATGGTCGGGCATCCACAATGAAAGTGCAGTTCACCTGAAAAATGGAATTGCAGGACAAAATCAGAGGCATGTAGCACATGAGAGCACTTACCATGAAGAACTTGATAGGAGCTCAAGATGCATTGAAAACTACAAGAGGAAAGAAAAAAACAACAGTGGGCTGAATAGACTTAGGAAGCTCAAGGCTCCACCAGGATGATAGGCACTGGTTACCTGAGTCTGTCCACCTGAGCCCAGAGACTCCTAAGAGGATGCCTGCTGGGGCCAGCACCTGGCTCTCAGGGTCTCCCAGTGCACATGATGAGTGGCCCCTTCCCCGTGAGTTCTAGGGAGCCAGCACCATGCCCAGGGGATGGTCCAGGTGGACATGCACCCACTCAGCAGAAGCTGTAAACCCACCCCAAGGGGAGGCTATCCCCAAGGCTGGGGTAGGAGGGGAAGACCAGCCCCACTGACAGTGTCACCCTGAGTGAGGCCCATCCCCAAGGTCCGAGTTCCATGGATCAGATGTCATCTCATAGGATAATGAACAAGGGCTTGGACTGATGAGGCGTGTCCTTGCAGCCCAGGAAGCTAGAGGGAGAGGTGACCTAAGATCCAGAAGAACAGGAGCAAAGAAAGAGCGAGGACCACAGGAAGCATCTGCCTGGACCTCAAGGTCTCAGGAAACTTTGAGACTGGGACCCAGGGAGAAGGCTCCATCCAGGGGAGGAAGGTAGAGTGGGTGTTGTCAGTGTCTCTGGTTAACCAGTCAGGCTGTGAACACAGGATTCAGCTCACTGCTCTGCTGAGAGTAGCTCTGTCTGCTTAGAATGACCTCCTTCCCCCTCCAGGGGGAGCACTGGGACCTGGTGAGAGAGAGACTAAGGCCCTCATGTACCCCGGAAGTGTCTCTGAGACCTGGTGGGAGAGGGGCTAAGACTCATCTACCCCAGGAGTATTCCTGAAGACTTTCTTAAACCTTCTCTCTGATATTATTTTTTTTATTTCCAGAAGGTTCATGATGCTTTGGGTTGTTTTAGTCTCAAACCTCTTTCATGCCTGGGCCTTCTTGCAAGGGGCAGTTGTCAATGTCTTCATCATGTTTCTTACAAACCGTGCGGCCCATATTCAAATCCATTAAATAATTCCAAGAAAACAGCTGTCAAAAAGAAATTGTAGAAACTGCTATAAATATTTACTGTGAACTAAGGAGTAAAACAGAGACAACCAAATAGAAAAGTGGGGAAAAGATATGAATGGGCAGTTGCATGCATATAAGTAATGATATACATCGGTGCACTTTTCCTTGCTTTTCTTACTTTTTAATTTATTTATTATTTCACTTGCTCCTTGATAGTCTCCATTTCTATTACAAAAATATGTTCATGTGTGCACACAAAGCATGCACTAGCATCTCCCCTGCCACACTCCTCCTGATGGCCGATACCAGGCAACCGCATCAACATGCCATGAACATAGGGGGACATGTACACAGGATGGAAACCTCCACAGCAAGGAGCCTACACACGCTGCAGCCACACCTGACACAAGACCCGTCTCTCAGTTCTATGCCAGGCACAGCCGGACACCAGAACACACGGAATGAGTGCTGCTATGGAGAGTAGGACAATGAGCCTGCCTGTCCTCTGACTGGACGTCAGAGCTGCACTATTCCTTTTGGGGGCCCTATGGGTGGGGAGCACTCTGTCTCTCCCCGTGGGAGCTGGCTGCACAAAAGGGCTCATCTTGCAGACATACATTGAGGTGATATTTATGAATCAGGTGCTGCTTGTATTTTTTAGGCTTCTCTAAGATGTTATTGGAAGTTGTGATTTCCTCCTCTGGTTGGGGTGGCTCGGTTTGTTGGACCATCATCCCATGCACTGGAAGGTTATGGGTTTGATTCCCAGCCAGAGCACCTTCCTAGGTTGCAGGTTTGATCCCCAGTAGGGACATGTATGGGAGCCAAGTGATCAAAGTATCTCTCTCACAACAATTTCCCTCTCTCTCGCTCAAATTAATGAGAAAATGTTTAAACATAAAAATTAAGAAAAAGGTTATGATTTATTTTCTTTAAATACAGTCTAGAAAACTAGGGAAGAACTCAAACTCAAAGAGAAATCTAGCCAGAAACCAGCGCAGGCAGGAACATGCCTCTCTCACTGGACTGACCTTAGAAGGTTGATTCATTGGGCCTCAGGAATTCCTGCAGCTGACACATGACTGGACACACACCAACAACACACTCAGACACAGACACTCTTGCATGCCCAGGCCCTCTGAATAGTCATCAGACCCTGAGCTAGGACAGGGTTCAGGGTCTGGTGCAGGGGCAGTCGTGTTGGTGGCCCAAGGGCCTGTGTGGCCTACCCGGATGCAGCATAAGAAAGAGGCAGACATCAGGAAATGGGAAAGACTGAGGGGAGCCGGTGTCCCTGTGCAGGTGAGGTCCACCCTCCTGTCCGTCTCTTCCAGAGGGTGGTCTGTGGCGGGACCCTGTGACAGGGTGCCTGGCTCAGGGCTGTTCACGGGGAACCAGAATCTGAGCATGGACAGAATAACTTGAGAACAACACTCTTCATTCAAGTCAATGTAGGCAGGAAGTGGTAGGAATAAACATCAGTGGAAGGTTTGCATAAACAGATGCTAATGACACCTACATTTATTTCAGGCCCAATCTCTTTCTACCCTTAAAGCTCTAGAACCCACTGCCTCATATATCTACACTAATAAAAGAGAAACATGGTAATTAGCATACAACCGCTACCCTTCCCATTGGCTAATCAGCATATCCTTATGCAAATTAACTGTCAGCCAAGATGGCGGCCGGCAGCCATGCACTGAAGCGAGCAGGGAGGCTTGCTTGCTCCAGTGATGGCAAACTCCAACGTTCCCCGCCTAACTTGCCGGCCTCTCAGCTGCAACTCTAAGCAACTATGTACTATGTTGCAAATAAGAAGCTAATCAAAACCCCAGAAACCAGCTTTCATTCATCTGAGGACCGCAACATTGTATCGATGTTTTCAGCAGCGAGGCCTCAGAGCTAAAGCTGGCCCAGAATAAAAAAAAAAAAAAAAAAAAGAAAGAAAACAAGGAGCGGTTGGGAGCTTCAGTCACTCGCCAATGTGAAAACGGCCCTCAGCCTCTCAGCCAGCCTGGCCAGGCACCCCAGTGGGGACCCCCACCCTGATCCAGGACATCCTTCAGGGCAAACCAGCTGGCCCCTACCCATGCACCAGGCCTCTATTCTATATAGTAAAAGGGTAATATGCCTCCCAGCACCGGGATCAGCGGAGCAGCGAGGCTCCCGGCACTGGGATCAGCGCCCAACCCCTGATCGCCCTGCAGCTCTGTGAGTGACAGGGTGCGGCACCCCGCCCCCCCCAACAGGCCCTGCTCTGTGTGTTGCAGGGTAGAGCCATAGCCTCTCATTGGCCCTGCCCCGAGTGTGACAGTGGCAGCGCCCCAACCCCCTGATCGGCCCTGCTCTGTGGATAATAGAGGGTGGTGCCCCAACCCCCCTCCAAGGGCCTTGCTCTGTGTGTGACAGGGTAGAGCCATAACCTCCCCATTGGCCCTGCCCTGAGTGTGACAGGGTGCAGCACCCCAACCCCTTGATCTGCCCTACTCTGTGAGTGACAGGGGGGAGCTCCCCAACCCCCTGATCGACCCTGCTCTGTGTGTGACAGGGTATGGAGCCCCAACTCCCCTGATGGGCCCTGCTCTGTGAATGACAGGGGGCAGCGCCCCAACCCCCTGATCGGCCCTGCTCTGTGAGTGACAGGGGGCAGCGCCCCAACCCCCTGATCGGCCCTGCTCTGTGCGTGACAGGGGGTGGTGCCGCAACCTCCCCATCGACCCTGCCTTGAGTGTGACAGGGGGCGGTGCCCCAACCCCCCAATCGGCCCTACCCTGAGCATGACTGAGGGTGGCATCGCAACCTCCCAATCTGCCCTGCTCTGTGCATGACAGGGGGCGGTGCCCCAACTCCCCAATCAGCCCTGCTCTGAGCCTGACCAGGGGCTGCACCTAGGGATTGGGCCTGCCCTCTGCCACCCAGGAGCAGGCCTAAGCTAGCAGGTCGTTATCTCCCGAGGGGTCCCAGACAGTGAGAAGGCACACGCCGGGCTGGGGGACCCCCCCACTCCCCCCCGAGTGCACAAATTTTTGTGCACCGGGCCTCTAGTATAAATATATATATATATATATATATATATATATATATATATATATATATATATATATATATATGTATATATATTTTTTTTTCCCAGAGAGGAAGGGAAATGGAGAGAGAGATAGAAACATCAATGATGAGAATTATTGATCAGTCACCTCCTACACAATCCCTAGAGGTCAAGCCAGCAACCTGGGCACATGCCCTGATGGGGAATCAAACCATGATCACCTGGTTTATAGGTCGGTGCTCAACAACTAAGCCATGCCGGCCAGGCTAACCCACTGCCTTCTTGACCTTCTATAGCTGGTTCAGGGATACTAAATGTCATATTTCTGCCTAGATTTTTCCACCTTGGATCTGCCCTTGACCCCACTGTTTTTCTCACACCCCACCTCAGTGCACCCCACATCCACCTTGAAGCAGACCCAGACGCCAGCACTTCTTCTATCTCCTGGTGACCAGGAAACTGTCCCTGCCTCCTGGTCTCAGCTTGCCCATGGGCTGTGCACCCCACTGTACCCACAGCATCCAGAGAGATGTCACTAAAGCATCTGAATTACTTCCCCCAATGGGTCCTCATTACTCTGAGAATAAAATCCTACCTCCTCACCTATGGCTCTGAGCATGCCCCAGCCTCACCTCCACCAAAACCCTCCTCTGTGACACAGGTTCAGACTATTTGGCTGTTTCCAGGACTCCCAGGGCTTGTCCTGGTCCAGGGGCCCCTTGGTGGCTGCCTGCCCTTCTTGTCCCCAAACCTCCACCATGTGACTTGGTCCTTCCAGGAGTGCCCATCACAGAAAGGCCCTCTCTGACCGCCCCCACATACCTTGCCTGCCAGGGCCCTGGGTCCCTGCACTGACATTCTTGTCCCAACTTCCACTGTTTCACTCATGAACCTGACGCCTGATTGCCTCTCATCACAGGCATAACAGTCCCATGAGAACATGTTTCCGTCTGTCCTCTCTGCTGCCTCCCACCAGGCCTGGACCCACAGTGGCTGCCAGGTCAAGGCCTGCCGGCTTCGATTCAAGCAGGAAACATCGAAGCCCCTGCCTTTAGATCAGCACAGTGGGCTGTAGCCAGGCGCCTCTGTGCCGCCTTTCCTTCTGGGGCTTTCGTTTCCAGCAGCCGCTTCTCTCTGTCATTCTCCTCACCTGTCAATCTCTGCTGCCCTGCTTCTCTCAGCTGCCTCACTTGAGAGGTTGCTTTTCTCTCCCCAACACGGCCGGCTGCTGAGTGCTCTCCTTCCTGCTGTCTCCTTTCCTTCTCTACCCTGATTTCTAGGGGCTTCACTCGTTAAGGAACCAAAACAGAAACTTGAAGCACTTGTAATGATACCTTGCATTTTTAAAAATACTTACCAAAAACAAAAAATCTTCCTTTCCTCCTTTGCAGACCAAGGAGTCACCTCTCCCAGGTCTGTTTCAGGGCCAGCATGAGCCTGGCGGGGAGAGGGGCTGGGGGAGGGGAAGGGGGAAGGCGTTGAAGCACCGCTTACCTTGCGCTGGCTTCTCCCCACCCACAGCAGCTTGTAAGCATACTCATCCTCCTGGGCTTGGTTGAACTGAAACATGGCAAACTCCACACCTATGGCAAACAATTGTGTGTTCTTACTCTCATCCACAAACTTGGAACTGCAGACAGGAGGCCCCAGTGCAATGAGCCCCAGGAGCAGAGGCACCTTCAGGAGCATGCTGCCTGCTGTCACCCCTGGGGGCCAGCAGCATGCCAGTGTTGAGTGGCAGCTGCTTTGGCGCCGCCTCCATAGTTCCCCATCCCACACAGCCCTGCCCCCAGAATCCACACGCTGACCTGCGCCTTGACCGGCTCCTCCTCTCTGCTCCCTTCCTTGTCATCACCAAACGGAAGGCAGAACATTTTCCAACCCTTGGTCACATAAGCCTTGAACTCAAGGACATTCATGCCACATGACCTGTTCCCTGCACATTTTCAGGGCTGCCTCCTCCTGCCCCAGGCCAAGCCTGATAGGGCCTGGGTAGGGGTCTGAAGCCCCACTAGCTTGCCCTCACAGCAGTACAGCATGGGGATGACAGAGTCACAGGAGCTCTTAGGATTACCGATGGACCCTAAGGACTTGATATAAAAGCCAGGTCAACCTCTGACCTTGGCTGCATCCGACAATCTCAGGGAACAAAGGAGGAGTCAGGGAGAGGTCAGTGCACAGTCTTCTACACCACCTCGGGCACCTGCTGCCCTACTCGCTATGAGGCCTGCCCAGGCTTGGCAGTGCAGAGAGGGACTTCTATTATACTGGGATGGGTTTACATCCCAAAGGGCCACCCACTGTGATCATGGTCACAGATATGGAAGCAGAGGGGACACATGAGGCTGCTCCCTGGGAAAACTGCCTGCATTCCTATGAGTAAAATGAAAGAGGGGCATGGAGAGATTGGAGAATAAATGAATAAACAAATAGATGGATGGATAAATAAGTGGACACATGGACAACAGGATGGATGGATGGATGGATGGATGGATGGATGGATGGATAGACGGATATACAAACAAACCAGTGGGGCTCTACAAGAACCAGTAAGGACAGCCACACATGAACTGGGAAGTTTGATTTACTCAACATGCTGCACCTGCAGCCAAGGTAAGAACAATAGTGATAAATTCTCTACCACATGCCACTAGCAGAGCTTTCTCTGGAAAATAAACAACAGGAGAATGCAAAACTGACAGGGACCCAGGAAGTGCTCTGAGATGCCTTTAATTCCCCTGTGCTTCACAGACAGACCCACTGTCACTCTCCAGAGGAAAGGAATCCTCTGCTGTGAGAAGCAGGCGCCCCTTCCCCACCTATGTCTGCAGGCAGGTGCTGTCCAGGAGGGTGAACTGGGAAATCCATGGTCGGGCATCCACAATGAAAGTGCAGTTCACCTGAAAAATGGAATTGCAGGACAAAATCAGAGCCATGTAGCACATGAGAGCACTTACTATGAAGAACTTGATAGGAGCTCAAGATGCTTTTAAAACTACAAAAGGAAAGAAAAAACAACAACAGTGGCCTGAGGAATTAGGAAGCTCAAGGCTCCACCAGGATGATAGGCAGTGGTTACCTGAGTCTGTCCACTTGAGCCCAGAGACTCCTAAGAGGATGCCTGCTGGGGCCAGCACCTGGCTCTCAGGGTCTCCCAGTGCACATGATGAATGGCCCCTTCCCCGTGAGTTCTAGGGAGCCAGCACCATGCCCAGGGGATGGTCCAGGTGGACATGCACCCACTCAGCAGAAGCTGCAAACCCACCCCAAGGGGAGGCTATCCCCAAGGCTGGGTAGGAGGGGAAGACCAGCCCCACTGACAGTGTCACCCTGAGTGAGGCCCATCCCCAAGGTCCGAGTTCCATGGATCATATGTCATCTCATAGGATAATGAACACGGGCTTGGACTGATGAGGCATGTCCTTGCAG
Source organism: Myotis lucifugus (assembly GCF_000147115.1). Taxonomy (NCBI): domain Eukaryota; kingdom Metazoa; phylum Chordata; class Mammalia; order Chiroptera; family Vespertilionidae; genus Myotis; species Myotis lucifugus. The sequence goes on along the minus strand of NW_005871262.1, from coordinate 1,195,799 downwards.
CCCAGACGCTAGAGGGGGAGGTGGGACGACCAGACTCACTAGATGGTCTAAGTTCTGGAAGAACAGGAGCAAATAAAGAGTGAGGACCACAGGGAGAACAGCATCTGCCTGAACCTGAGGTCTCAGGAAACTTCTACGCTGTGACCCCAAGAGAGGGCTCCATCCAAGGAGAAAGGTAAGGTGTTGTCAGAGTGTGTCTGTCAGCCAGTCAGGCTGGGAGCACAAGGTTCAGCTCACTGCTCTACAGGGAGCAACTCTGTCTGCCTTCCCCCTCCAAGGTGGGAGCTATGGAACCTGGCGGGAGAGAGGCTAAGACCCTCATCTACCCCAGAAGTGTCTGTGAGTCCTGTTGGGAGTGGGGTCAGGACCCTCATTTTACCCCAGGAGAGTTCCTGAAGACTTTTGTAAGCCTCCTCTCATAGTATAGTTCCTCTGTGAGATAAGAGAAAACATATATATCTGCCCCCTGATTCTTGGCACAGAGCTCTTGAGTTTCTTATAAATTTTGAAGTGATAAGAACACTAAGAGCATTTTTTGTTCTATTAAGGTGACTCTGGATGAGCTCTTGGATGAGGATTGGGCGACAAAAAGAACAAATCATGATCAGTAGGTTAGAATTCTTAGCCCCACCAACCTCCTATCTTCCAAAGAGGGGAAAGAGGCTGGAAATGGAGTTAATCATCCATCATGCCTACACGATGAAGCCTCCATAAAATCCCAAAAATATAGGATTTGGGAACTTCCCGGTGGGTGGACACATCCATGTACTGAGAGGGGATGCCCCCTGACTGCATGTGGACAGGACTCCTGCTCTCTGGACCTCCCCAGACCTCACCCTGTGTATCTCTTCAGCTGGCTGTTCATTTGTATCCTTCACCATGTCCTTTAATAAACTGTTAAACATAAGTTAAGTATTTCTTGAGTTCTGTGAGCTGCTCTAGCAAATTGAGGTCATTGTGGGAACCTTGGATTTTTAGCCAAATCAAACAGAAGTTGTGGGTATCCTGGGGACCTACCATTGTGATTTGCATCTGAAGTGAGGGGAGAGTAGTCTTATGGGACTGAGCTCTTAACCTGTGCGATCTGGCACTATCTCCAGATAGAATTAGAATTACATTACACTGTAAGATATCTAGCTGGTGTTACAGAATTGCTTGTAGTGGGAACACCTCCACCCATTTGGTGACCAAAAGTATCAGGAATGAAGTATTCTGGGTGAGGAGTAAAGGAAACATATAGCAAGACTGTAAGTTTTCTTTGCAATAAACCTTTCTTGATATTATTTTTCATTCTCAGAGGATTCATGATGCTTTGGGGCTGCTTTTATTCTCAAACCTTTTCCGCTCCTGGGCTTCCTTGCAAGGGGCAGTTTTCAATATCTTCAACATATTTTTTTTACAAATTGTGCAGCCAATCTCTAAACCTCATTGTCCACAGCCCTCCTTCTTTGGCAGGTGCTGAACTCCAGTTTTTGTTCCCCAAATTGAGACAAAGAAAATGCCTTTTCTTCAGAGACATTGAAAATCACCACCTCTCACTCCTCCATTCACACCTCCAGTGCCCTCCCACTCGCTCATCTCTCCCTTACAGGTCTTGTTCCGAGATGGGCAGAATAGGGATGAGACAGTCCACACCAGGCGAGTGTCCATCACCACACATTTCTCCCAAGGGCAGTGATTGGTGTCTGCCGTCCAAGTCCTCAGCATGGAGAGCAGTCTGGGTCCCCAGGTGGGGTAATTTATTTTTTAAAATATATTTTTATTGATTTCAGAGAGGAAGAGAGAGATAGAAACATCGATGATGAGAGAGAATCATTGATCGGCTGCCTCCTGCACGTCCCACACTGGGGGTTGAACCCACAAGCCAGGCATGTGCCCTGACCGGGAATCGAACTGTGACCTCCTGGTTTACAGGTCAATGCTCAACCACTGAGCCATGCCAGCCGGGCCCCAGGTAGAATAATTTATGCATCAAGGAGTAGGTAGGCACATACAGAGCTGAGCTGATGCCTTTGAAGGTAAAGTACAGTCCTGGTAAAGGTATTCTCTTATTTTTATTTTATTTTATTATTTTATTTTATTGATAAAGATATTCATGTAAAGCAGTGACCCCCATGCAGTGCTCTTCGTGGGTATCTACAGATAAAAAGACCTTCCCTCGGCCACCCTTTCCCTCTTCTCAGGCCTGGGCATGGTCCCTCCAGAGAAGACCTGTGTCATGTATGAAAGAAAAGCTATAAAATGGAGTTGGTATTGTCAAGAGAGCAATCTAAAATGGAGCCAGAGATCTCCAACAAGCTGAGCTAACACACTTCCTCCGTCTGAAACTGAACTTTTAATTGGGTAAACCAAAAGGCTACATCCTGATACAGTTCCTGGAACTGGCTCTGCATCACTGAGCTCTCTATTGAAAGTTTTTTTTATCTAGCAATCAATCATAGATAGCATCAATCACGGCTCTTTCAAAGCAACTTGTGTAATCACTTTGTAAGTGACCCTTTTTATGCCTTTATAAACTCTGTCCCTTTCTTTCTCCCTGGAAACCCAGTTGGATTTCTGCCTAAATCTGTCCTTCAAATTGCAATTTCTAAAAACAAAACGAAACAATTAAAATTTTTGTTTGCCTTGCAATTCTTGCTCAAAACTGATTAACACTTATGAGCCTTGTGGCCTGAAGCAGAAGTAGCCTTATTTCTTGAGAAGTTCTCCTGCAATCCTTGACATTCAGGAAGTTTATATAAAAAGAAGAAAGTTTTTGTTTCATTTGAAACAACATCAAATTTTGCAACCTGGCTTTGCCTTAAAGGGTTCTTTCATCTTTTTTGGCCTCTAGTCCAGGGTTGAGCACTGCCCCTGTAAGGGTCAACAGAGGTATTTCCCCTCTTCCCTGTGGAGGTCAGGCCCCCAGGGGCAGGGCCATAGGATTAGACCCACTTGTGGCTTATGGACAAAGCAGAGAGCTGCTTAAGTCAAGGCCCTGGAGGTTCTGCTGGACCCCAGTAGTTACTGCCCTGGGATGGGGCTCAGGACTGAGCAGATGTGTGCACACCCACATCACAGTAGCATTAGTCACTGTAACCAAAAGACAGAGCAATCCATGTCCATTGACAGATAAGTGGATAAACAAAATATTGTATATACATATAATAGAATACTATTCAGCTTTTAAAAAGACTGTTGAGGATATTATGGTAAGTGAAATAAGCTAGTGACAAAAGAACAAATACTATATAATTCCACTTATATGAAGTATGTAGAATAGCCAAATCCACACATAGAAACTAGAATGGTGGTGTACAGTGGAAGATATCATGCTTCCTGTTTTCAAACTGTACTACAAAGCTACAATAATCAGCATTGGTACAACTATAAAAAAACAACAACAAAAACAAACAAATAAAAAATAGATATATAGATGAATAGAATAAAATAGCCCAAAAATAAGTCCTCATTTACATAGTCAATCTTCAATAAAGGAGGCAAGAATATATAATGGGGTAAAGACAGTCTCTTCAATCGTGGTGTTGGAAAAACTGGATAAATAAATGCCAAAAAAATGAAACTGGACCATTTATACCATAAACAAAATAAACTAAAAAGTAATTAAAGACTGAACTGTAAACCTGAAACCATAAAAGATCTATATGAAAACGTGGGCAATAAAGTCTTTGACATTGGTCTTGGCAATATCTTTTCAGAAATGTCTCCTCAGGCAAGGGTAACAAAAGCAAAAGAAATGAGACTACATCAAACTTTAAAACTTTTACACACTGAAGGAAACCATAAACAAAACAAAAGGACAATCTACTGAACGGTAGAAGATATTCACCAATGATACATCCCAAATGGTTATTATCCAAAATATATAAGGAAGTATACAATTTAACACCAAAAAAACCCCAACAATCCAATTTTTAAAATGGCCAGAAGACCTAAATAGACATTTCTCCACAGAGGGCATACAGATGGCCAACAGATATATAAAAAGATGCTCAACATCACTAATCATCAGGGAAATGCAAATTAAAACACAATAAGATACCACCTCATACCTGTCAGAATTGCTATCATCAAAAAAATCAATAAAAAGCAAGTGTTGACAAAGATGTGGAGAAAAAGGAACCCTTGTGCATTATTGATTGGATTGCAAATTGGTGCAGCCACGGGTTCCTCAAAAAAAATTAAAAATAGAGCTGCCATGCAATCCTGTAATACCACTTCTGGGTATTTCCTTGAAGAAAACAAAAACACTATTCGAAAAGGTACATGTACCCTATGTTTGCAGCATTATTTATAATAGCCAAGATATAGAAGCAATAGAGGTACACATAAAAAATGGTAAATAAGTACAATGGAGTATAATTCAGCCCCCAAAAGAAGGAAAATTTGCCATAAAGTATTATGCTACGTGAAATAAGTCAGACAAAAAAAATACTGTATGATTTCATTTATATGTGGGATCTTCAAAAACAACTCAAATGAATAAGCAAAACAGAAACAGACCCATAGATACAGAGAACAATCTGATGGTTGCCAAAGGGGAGAGAGTAAGGGGATGTGTGAAAAAAACCTAACATCAATAATTATTTTTCAAGTTCATGTGCATGTGTGAATTATAGGGATACATTTTGTTAAACATCTTACTGTTATATATTGTTTAAAAATATACCATGCACAAATTCAAATAATATTTTCAGATTTTTTAATTAGCACCTACTATGTGCCAGACCTTGTGCTAGCCTTTGTGCTATAAGGCAAAAATATTGTCAGAAAACATTGTGATTTCTATTTTCAAAAAATCCCAGCCAGCGTGGCTCAGTAGTTGAGCATCGACCTATGAACCAGGAAGTCACGGTTCGATTCCCAGTCAGGGCACATGCCCAGGTTGCGGGCTCGATCCCTAGTAGGGGGTGTGCAGGAGGCAGCCAATCAATGATTCTCTCTCATCATCAGTGTTTCTATCTCTCTCTCCCTCTCCCTTCCTCTCTGAAATCAATAAAAATATATTAAAATAAATAAATAAATAAGATTATGTGGAAGATTTTACCACCAGCAGAGCAGGTCATTTGAGACAAAGAGAACAATATACACATTAACTCCCAGGACAGGAATCAAAGCAGTGGGTTAAGAAGGGGGGAAAAAGGAAAGAAAAGTAAAATAGTAGTTGCCAGGGATTGGGGGAAGAATGATTAAGGTGTTATTTTTTAATGGGTGCAGAGCTTCAGTTTGGAGATGGATAGTGGTGAGGGTTGTACAATAATATGAATGTACTTAATGCCACTGAACTGTTCACTTAAAATGATTCATGTGGTAAATATTATGTTATGTATGTTTTACCACGATAAAAAATATCAGGGGCTCATGAAATTTAGCATCAAAAAAGAAAGAAGCCTGTGGTTTTAAAGGACAGGTTGCTCCCATAATGCCCGTTGTCTTTGTCCTTTGGTGTCCCACTGTCAGCAGGAAGAGCAGAAAGGAAGAGCTCCTCTTCCCCAAACACAACCTGACTTCAACCTGCTATGCCTCCTTCAGTCCCCCAGTTAGCCTGAGGGTTGCTGGCTCTTTCTAAAGCATTAGCGTTGTTCAAGAGCACTGGGGGCTGATACTGGCCACTCTCAAAGCTGTGTCACATGTCTCAGAACATGTAAGTCCTGCCCAGATAGATGTCCAATTTCTGTACCACATTTGAGATCATTTACTCCCAAGGAACCATCCAAACTAAGCAGATCACAGGAGGGTTACTGGCTGTTAGCAGCATGTTTTATCCTCGTGAGAGCTCTGAAAAGTACATCTAGGTAGCAAAAAAATTTTAAATGGTGCAAAGGAAAGCCTTTTCCTCAATCATTTAGCCATTGATCAGAACCAGAATCAAGCATCAGTGTCATTATTTCACCATTTGAGAAAGGATAGGAATTTTTTTTTCCAGCATTTGGCAAAGCACTTTTGTGGGTGTTTGAGGGAAGCTTTCTAAAAGGAAATGGGTGTGCTGGAAAAGACAGAGATCTGGCTAACATTGTTCAAGTGCCCAAGGAACCCAGACCACAGTCCCCAGGCCTCTGCTCTCCTATCTCATCCCACGCCTCTGCCCTGACCCTGGGATGATAAACCAGTGCATGAACATGCTTGCTACAGGGACATTCCTAATCCTTAGCTCTCAACTGGTCTGATTGTTATTATTTCAGATGTTGGGAAGGACCAAGACGGCTGACAAGGCACCCACTGAGAGAACAGAGCGTCCTTTCTCTGGGGAGTGGAGCCTGGGGCTGAGGCTTTGAGCGGATGTGGGAGGTGCATTCACGGAGACTGACAATGGGCACAGACCAGGACAGACCTATGGCTAGGTTTCTGCACTGACAAGGATACCACGTTAGTGTACACATTAAACAAATACGAATTTATGAAAATTCTATGATATAAAGACCCTTCAAAAGTGTCAAATTTATAAAAGTCAAGGAAAGACTAAGGAACTATTCCAGGTGGGAGAACAAATGTAACCCACGATTGTGCATCCTTTTGTTATAGGGGAGGTTGGGAGGAGAAAAGGCTCCTTAATTCTGGAAAGCCCTCCCCTCTGCACCCCCCCCCCACCCCCCAGCCCACAGAGCTTCCTCCGAGCAACACACTCTTGATCAGGGGTCCTCAAACTTTTTAAACAGGGGGCCAGTTCACTGTCCCTCAGACCGTTGGAGGGCCGGACTATAGTTTTTAAAAAAAACTATGAACAAATTCCTGTGCACACTGCACATATCTTATTTTGAAGTAAAAAAACAAAACTTCAAAAAAAAAAAGATCGCCCAACTTTTAAAAAAAGGCCCTACTAACTGCAAAAAAAAAAAAAAAAAAAATAGACCTCCTAACTTCAAAAAAAAAAAAGAAATCCTAACTTGTTCTTACTTCCATCCTCAGGCAGCAGCAGGCTCTACACAGGCAAGCTCGTGACTCGACCGATTACAGCCGAGACTGAGGAGTGGAAAGACAGAGAGAAGGAGGGAAGTCGGAGAGTACAGCGCACATTCCACACATGCGCACTGCAGGCCTGGACAAGTCTGCTGCTAAGCAACAGGCAAGCCGCAAAAACACCCTGTGGGCCGGATAAATGTTTTGGGGGGGCCACATGTGGCCGGAGGGCCGTAGTTTGAGGACCCCTGCTCTTGACGGTCTATTGTTGGCTGAGCCTGGGGGAGGCAGGCCCTTCCACTGACACTTGACCAGGTCTGAGGATAGAGCAGGAGGGGTGGATGCCTCCATGTTTATGCCCTGGGTCCCATGGGTAGCACTGTGGTCAGGGAGGAGAGTGTGCTTGCTTGTAGGAATTCCTCACTGACATTTTGGGGATAATGAGGCATCATGTTGTCAACTTCCTCTCAAATGTTTCAGGAGAAAAGTTCTTTGTTTTGTAACTATATTTCTGTGCGTTTAAGATCCTTTTAAAGTAAAACTTATTTTAAGAAATAAGTTTTTAAAAGCAGAACTGGGACACAGTAGTCCCCTGGGCTCATGGTGAGCAAAGTGGAAAGATGAGCCCACCAGGACAGGGCATTGCCCCAGCCCTAGGAGATAAAAACGGAAGAGAGAGGTGTATCCTAGTGCAGTATTGTGACCCCTCTCTCTGTATTCAGCAACAGGAAAATATCGTGTTGCTTCTGACAAAGGATCCGTGTTATTACAAAAGGATAAGAACTGCCAAACCAGAATTCCATATTCAGTAAAATTGGAAATAGACTGTGATATAAAGATGTTATCATATGAAGAAAAGCTAAGATAGTCCATTGCCAACAGACCAGCTATAAAAGAAGGGTTAAAGTAAATTCTTCAACAACCAAAAGCAATACCAAATGTTAACCTGAAACAGCAGAAATACAAGAGAACAACATAAATGTAAATATTTGGATAACATAATATACAATTATTCCCCTCTTGACTTTTAAAGTACATTTGATGGTTGAAAGCAAAAATCATATATTTTATGGAGTTTTCGGTGTATAAGATTCAATAGGTAAAATGATTCTAACATAAATGGGGGGGGGGATAAGGGGATATCTATTATGGTAAGATTTCTATATTCCACCTGCAATAATGGAATTAATGATCCTAAATTGTCCTTTAAAGATTAGAAATGTGTATTACAATCCCTAGAGCAACCAATGAAAAACTATAAAAAAGATAGGTAAAATCACAATAGATAAATTGAAATGAAATGCCCTAAAAATGTTCAAATAACCCATGAGAAGGCAGGAAAGCAAAATCAGAGAATGAAAACAGGATGGTGTTTTGCAGGGGGGAGGAATAGGGGTGGAAGAGGGTATAGGGGGTATAAATGGTGATGGGGAAAAAAAACAAAAACGATGACCCTGATAGGCTGCAAAATCCTAAACAGCTTTTTGAAACAGGAGGAAAAAAGATTAAATGCAGCTTGTTATGGTTGTGACAAGTCTTTAAAAAAAAAGACAAGATAATGGGTCTTCCCTAGAGTCTCTGGGAGGAGTGCAGCCCTGCCAACACCTTGAATTTAGGACTTCTGATCTCCCAAACTGTGAGAAAATAAATGTGTGCTGTCTTAAGCCCCTGTCGTTGGTGACTTGATAGGACAGTCCGAAGAAACTCACTGAATTTTCATAAAATGCTTTAAGGCGGGCATTATTATCCCATTGATGAGTGAGAACCTGAGGTTTTAAGAATAGGGCAGCTCCTTCAAAAACATTTGACACCCGGACAATGTGGGGACTAGGAATGCTGACCCTCTACGTAGTTGAGGATCCATATATAACTTTTCACTCTCCCAAAATTTAACTACTACTACTAAAAGCCTAGTATTTACCAAAAGCCTTACTGGAAACATAAATTGTTGATTAACACATATCTTGTATGTAATATGTATTGTGTACTATATTATTTCAATAAAGAATGCTAGAGTAAATAAAATGTTACTAAGAACATCATATGGAAGATAAAATATATTTGCAATATTTATTGGGGGTGGAAAGCACGTATGAGTCAAGACAGTTGGACATTTGGCTTTCATGGCTATTCTAGGAGCAGAGTAGATGTGTACAGGATCCTAATCCTCTCTGCTCAAACCCGCCTTTCCCCACTCCCTCCCTTCCCCCCACCCACCCACCGCAAGACTCACCTCTCCAAGAACCAAGACTTTCAAGTGGTAAAAAGACGCTCTCACAGCTGACTCCATTTTTTCAGAGCTCAACCCCCCTCCTGTTTTTCTGCTCCCTCCTCGTTAATTTTATTAATTTATTACTATCATTGTTATAGTTATTATTATTTTATCTAGCAAAGGTAGAAATTTATTGAAGAACAAGTACAGACTCCCACGCGGGGAGGGGGAAAAAGTCCCTCCTCTTTGTTATTCTTGAACAGAGATTGGCTGACTCCCTTCCATCCCTCAGGTCTCAATGCCACCGTACCTTTCCGTGGTGTGGGGAGAAGTTTGAGTCGCCCACCCCCACCCCCACCAACTCACCCTGCCCCTTTATAACCCTTCCTAGCTTTGTGTGGCTCCAGGTGACACAGGTCACCCAGGAAGGAACTCTGGTTTCCATAGTTATCTTGTTGATCATCGTCGTCTCCCTGAACCAGTCAATTCAGAGGCCTGGGATTATTGTCTGTTGGGTTCGCTGCCGTGGCCCCAGTGCTTAGAACAGTACCTGGTGCACCATAGGCACGCAATAGAGGTTTGCCCAGTGAATTTTTATTATGTATTTACTGAAAGAGTCCAAGATACTGATAGGGGCACGGTTAGAAACGTAGCCCTTACCATTTTCTCCCTCCCGGGTGTTTGTGGGGATGCTGTGCCTCAGTTTCACCAGCCCTAAAACGGGATCTGAAGTCGCCTTTCCTATGCTGGCCTCGTGAGCTCCATGCCCTTAGTTTGTGTAGTCCTTAAGCCAATCCCCATGGGCAAGGCTCAGACCTAGTTTGACCTCCAGCCAGGCCCCCGGGGGCCGCCCCTTCTGAGCCCATCAGGCCCTGCCCCATTGGGCGGAGCCACGGCCAGGCTAGCAGGTATAAGAGTTCCAGGCCAGTGGCCCCAGTCACTCAGCTGAGCTCCTTGGCCAGAGCGCACACGCCTGCGCGCGCCTTCCGCCCTGAAGCCCAACAGCCTGCCCGCCAGCCCGCCAGCCCGCCAGCT
>NW_005871262.1:1182611-1185555 GCF_000147115.1 Myotis lucifugus | reverse complement strand
GGTAGACCCCGAGTCCACCGCCCACACCGACGACGAGATGGACATGGGGGACCCTGTCATAAACGTGAAGCCCGAGCCAAGTCCGTGGCCCCTACAGGCCGCGGGGCTGCAGCGGGGTTCTCCAAAGGAAGGGCCCGCACCAGGCCACCTGGAGGGCGCACCCCGCTCCTGCCCTACCCTGGTGCCCGCCGCCCCTACCCACCTCGCCCTCGGCTTGCAGAACCAGTTGGCGCCGTGGACTTCTCTGGTCCCTAATCCTCACGACCGCCAGCCCTGGACTGGCAAACACTCAGATACGTTGACCTTCGGCCTCTGCCTGCAGACCTCCCGGCTGAAGGCCATCAAGGCCATCGTGGACCAGAAGAAGCAGGGCTGTCAGCCCTCTCGAGGCCCCAGCCCTTGCCCGGACTCAGAACTCGAGAACCCGAAGGCTTTGACTTGCCTCCGCTGTGGCCGACAATTCACAGAGGCTTGGAAACTGCTGCGCCATGCCCAGTGGGACCACGGACTGTCCATCTACCGGACGCAATCTGAGGCCCCAGAGGCTCCGCTGCTGGGCCAGTCAGAGGTGGCTGCAGCCATGTCAGCAGTGGTGGGGCAGGAAGTGGAGGCCAAGGGCTCCCTGGCCAACAGCCTCCTCCGGCGGAGCCCCACCTGCCCTGTGTGCTTGAAGACCCTCAGCTCCTTCAGCAGCCTCAAGGTGCACATGCGCTCGCACACGGGCGAGCGGCCCTACGCCTGTGACCAGTGTTCTTACGCTTGTGCCCACAGCAGCAAGCTCAACCGCCACAAGAAGACCCACCGGCAGCTGCAGCCTCAGAGCCCCTACACGGCCAAGGCCAGTCAGGAACAGGCCTCAGCTGCGCCTCCAGAGCCAGCCGCCCATGCCGCTGCCCCAGCCAGGACTCTCCTGTGCAGCCCTTAAGGGGCTGGAGCTGCCCACACAGCAGGTGTGCAGGAACCTGGGGCTCCAGATGGTGGAGCTCAGGCTGGTCCTGGTGGGGACAGTTGGGGCAACGCCATCAAGGAAGAGGGAATCAACTCTGCCCAGATCCCAGACAAGTTGCCTAAGAAGACTCCAAAGACACTGAGCTGTGAGTTCTGTGGGAAACGTTTCACTGACAGCAGCAACCTGACGGTGCACCGGCGCTCACACACTGGGGAGCGGCCCTATACCTGCGACCTCTGCTCCTTTGCCTGTGCCCAGAGGAGCAAGCTTAGCCGCCACCGCAGCATACACGGTCCTGGGCCCGGTGGTGCCTGCTTTGAGTGCCCCCACTGCCGTGTGCCCTTCCGCCTGCGGGCCACCCTGGAAAGACACCTGTGGCAGAAGCACAGAATGCCCTTCCCCCCCTGCTGGCCCTGATACCACTGCCCATGTACCTGTTGATCATGTCCTGCTGGGAATGAATCCTCCCTCCCTGCCTCCCTCTACTTTGTAAAATATTGAAAAATAAAAAAATAAAAGCAAAACCTTTTTCTCTGCCAAAGACACTGTCAAGAGAATAAAAAAAGCCCAGACTGCAAAGACATAGCTGATAAAAGACTGTTCTCTAAAATATACAAAAAACTCTTAAAACTCAACCAGAAGACAAACGATCCAATTAAAAAATCGGGCAACAGATCTGAAATGACATCTCATCAAGGAAAATATACAAATGACAGATATGCATACGAAAAGATGCTTAACATCATATGCCTTTAGAAAATAGCAGATTAGGGAAAAAAATGGCAGAGGTTTATACGGACATGTGGGTGCCTTGTCCCAGAGCAGATAAGGGCGAGCATCTGCAATGGGTAACATACAGCCCGAATAAGCACAGGAGATTCAGCTGAGAGACTGTCTGCAGCCAGGAAAGACAGAGAACTCCTAGACAAAGGGAATGGTTAGAGTCTGAGGCTGAAACCTCTCCCAGTGCGCTTGCTTAGCCATGGAGACCGCGCCATCTTGAGTGGCTGTTATGGGCATCCAGAGACTGACTACTAACCCAGAAGCAAAGGCTCTCAAGCAGAGCAACTCGGTGAACTCAGAGGAGCCCTGCTTCTCCCCACAGAAAGGTTTCACTTCCCCCAAAGGTGCGGTTTGCAATTTAGGTTGGTGAGTGGAACCCGCGGGGAGAGGGGGGCCGGGGGGACTCTGCACCCCACAAAGTCTGCAGCTGTTGGGGCCAGCGTGACCCACAAGTGTGGAAGGCCTCCCCCAGTGCTGCTGACAGAGGGAACGCTATAAATAAGCCCACAGTTGGACTGGACGCAAACGGGCAGCCTCAGATTTTGCCAATCTGCTGGCCACTTGGTGCCAGGGGCCAGAGCGCGCAGAGACTCTGCACAGATCTGGAAGGTGGAGCCTTGCGAGTTCGCACAACTTCCCAGGCTCTTTCTTGTCTTTACACTTCCACTTAAATCTGTGCGTTTGACTGTTGAACCCAGTGCATGGGATTACCCAGTTAGGGTCAGTTGCAGAGCCTGTGAGGGAAGGTTGTTTTGGGGGAGCCTGGGAGACAGGAGCGGTGAGTGACCACTGGGGAACCATCTCTGGGCAGAGGACTTTCCCAAAGCAGTTTCAGTTACAATAGAGAACACCTTGTCAGAGACGCCCTATAGCCTCAGAGGAAAATTCTGACAAACTGCCACCCAGAGTGAGAGACCCGAACTGACTCTTCTGTACATACAGATGAAGGGTGTGTGGGAACATAAAAAAAGAATGCCTCAAAATCAAGACTTGTGTCTTTCAAGGGGGGACAAACAAAGACAGAGACTCGCATCTATATATATAGGGGTGACGGGGGGCAAAAAAAAAAGAGAAAAAAATCCTAACCCTTTCTTACAGACATTTTCAAAAGCCCCAAAAAACGCGCCCCCCCTTTGAAGGAGAGAAAGAAAATTTTTTCTTTTTTTCCCCCCCCTTTTTCCCCCCCTTAAAAAACAACCATTTTTTTTTTTT
>NW_005871262.1:1175195-1182511 GCF_000147115.1 Myotis lucifugus | reverse complement strand
CTCAATTTTGCCTCTGTGCTAAAACCCTCTTCCCCACTTTTCCCCTTTTGCTGTCCTGTTTCTATTACCCTATTCCTGCTTTAGGTTTTCCCTATTCTTTTTACCCCCTGTCTAAATTTCACCCTACTTACATATCCCTTTTCCAATCACCTGCTTTAAATCTTTATACACCTCTCCCTTATCTTTCTTCACTATCCAAATTTTTTTTAATTCTTTTCTCTATTGTTTTGTTGTTGTTTGCTTGATTGTTGAGTATATTGGGGTTTTTTAAGGATAGTCTGTGAGGTTGTTCTGCTTTTTCTTTTTATTTTTCTGTTTCCCACCCCAACCCCCCTCCCCGTCCCTCCCCGGTTATTTCTGTGCTTCTGTTTGCCCTTGCATCGCTTGATATTATTGGTTGTTTGTAGTTTGTATTCATCTCCAGGGATCCGTTGCTGGAATTTGTTGGGATTAGTGGCAGTTCTATTGGAGTTTTCTCCTCATATGAATAGTGTCCTCCCCTTTTCCTCTTCTACTTCATTCTCTTTTCTCTCTTACTTTTTTTTCTTCTGTTTTCTCTTCTATCTTTTTCTCTTCTTTCTTCCTTATCCCCCAATTCTCTTAGCTCTAATGGCCACCTTTATTTGGGGTTATTAATACTGTAAATACATTTGTGTTCAGTGACTGGTACGTTGTGCCTTGTTGTGTTGTATTTTGTGCCTTTAAATCAACACAGCAGATCCAAGCAACAGCGGCCTCCTGATCACCACACGCTCTGTCTGAGGAACAGTTTCTGTGTGTGAAGCCTCCCTCAACCAGCCAGAAGAGCCACCACAGCTGTGAACAGCACCCATCAGAGGACCTGCTACCAGCGGAGGAGCAGCTGCTACCACAACCGCCCAAGGAACAACCACAGCCTGAGGAGCCACTGCCACCCAGGGAGCAGCCACTGAATGACTCATTATCTATATATGTCAGTGAGATCAAACATGGGTAGACAAAGAAACCCCCAAAGGAAAGGAAAGAAAAGGAGGACTCGCCAGAAAAGCAGCTAAGTGAGACAGAGGCATGCAACATGACAGAAAAAGAATTCAGAATAAGGGTCCTAGAGTGCATACACCAGACGGAGGAAAAAATCAATAACATATGCAAGAAGCAAGAAGAAACAGATGAAAAAATCAACAACTTAAGTAAGACCCAAGAAGAACTGAAGAGCGATATAGCTGCAATAAAAAACACCATTGAAAGTATCAACAGTAGACTAGGGGAAGCGGAGGACCGAATTAGTGAATTAGAAGACAAGGAAGCAAAACACACCCAAACTGTACTGCAATTGGAGAAAAAAATTAAAAGACAGGAAGAGAGCCTAAGAGAGCTTTGGGACAACATGAAAATGAAACAACATACAAATAATAGGGGTGCCAGAACAATAGAAAGAGGAACAAGGATTAGAAAACCTACTAGAAGAAATAATATCAGAAAACTTCCCTGAGGTGGGGAAGAAAAAAGTCACACAAGCACAGAGAGTCCGAAACAAGGTGAACTCGAAAAGACCCACACCAAGACACATCATAATTACCATGGAAAATGTTCAGGACAAAGAGAGAATCTTACAGGCTGCAAGAGAGAGATGGAAAGTTACATACAAGGGATCTCCCATTAGATTATCAAATGATTTCTCAACAGAAACACATCAGGACAGAAAAGAATGAATGGAAATTTACAAAGTGATGCAAAGCAAAGGACTGAATCCAAGAATATTCTATCCAGCCAGGCTATCATTCAAAATTGAAGGGGAAATAAGAAGCTTCACAGACAAAAAAAGTCTAAGGGAGTTTATCACTACCAAGCCAGCAATGCAAGAAATGCTAAAGGGACTGGTGTAAAAGAAGAAATAAAAAGCTCAGAAAGAAAACAGCCACACACAAAAAGAAATGGCTACAAACAAGTACCTTTCAATAATAACTTTAAACGTAAACGGACTAAATGCTCCAACCAAAAGACATCGAGTGGCTGAATGGATAAAAAAAATATGACCCATACATCTGCTGTCTACAAGAGACCCACCTCATTAGAAGGGACTCACACAGACTGAAAGTGAAGGGTTGGAAAAATATCTTTCAGGCAAATGGAAAGGAAAAGAAAGCTGGGGTAGCAATACTTATATCGGACAAAATAGACCTCAAAGTGAAGGCCATAACAAGAGATAAGGAAGGCCACTTTATAATACTAAAGGAATCAATACAACAAGAAGATATAACCCTGGTAAACATATATGCACCCAATGCAGGAGCACCCAAATATATAAAAAAAAAATACTCCTGGAATATATCAAAAGAGAGATTGACAAAAATATGATCATATTAGGGGACTTTAATACACCACTGACATCACTGGATAAGTCCTCTAGACAAACAATCAGCAAAGAAACAACAATCCTAAATGACTCACTAGATCAGATGGACTTAATAGACATCTTCAGAACACTTCACCCCAAAGCCACAGAATATACATTTTACTCAAGTGCTCATGGGACAGATTCAAAAATAGACCACATATTGAGTCACAAGCAAAGTCTCCCACAATTCAAGAAGATAGAAATCATAAAAAGCATCTTCTCAGACCACAAGGGCATAATACTAGAAATAAACTATAATAAAAACAACCCAAAATACTCAAACACTTGGAAGCTGAATAGCATGTTATTAAATATTGATTGGGTTACCAATGAGATCAAAGAAGAAATTAAAAACATCTTGGAAACTAATGACAATGAAAACACAACAATCCAAAACCTATGGGACACAATGAAAGCAGTCCTGAGAAGGAAGTTTATAGCTCTACAGGCCGATCTCAAAAAACAAGAAAAAATGGTAGTAAATCATCTAACTCTACAACTCAAAGAATTAGAAAGAGAGCAACAAGAAAACCCCAGAGTGAGCAGAAGGAAGGAGATAATAAAGATTAGAGCAGAAATAAATGACATAGAGACCAAAAAAACAATACAGAAAATCAATGAAACCAAGAGCTGGTTCTTCGAAGGGATAAACAAGATTGACAAACCTCTAGCCAGGCTCACCAAGAAGCAAAGAGAGAGGACCCAAATAAACAAAATCAGAAACGATAGAGGCAAAATAACAACAGACCCCACAGAAATACAAATGATTTTTAAAGAATACTAAGGACAGCTCTACTCCAACAAACTAGAATACCTGGAGGAAATGGACAAATTCCTAGAAAAATACAACATTCCAAATCTCAATCAGGAAGAATCTAAAAATCTCAATAGGCCAATAACTATGGAATAAATCGAAACAGTCATCAAAAAGCTTCCAGCAAACAAAAGCCCAGGACCAGACGGCTTCACAGGGAGTTTTACCAACATTCAAGGAAGAACTAAAACCTACCCTCTCAGACTACTACAAAAATTCAAGAGGAAGGAACGCTTTCAAGCTCATTCTATGAAGCCAGCATCACCCTAATACCAAAACCAGGCAAAGACATCACAATGAAAGAGAATTACAGGCCAATATCCCTCATGAACATAGATGCCAAAATCCTCAACAAAATCTTAGCAAATCGGATCCAGCAGTACATCAGAAGGATCATACACCATGACCAAGTAGGATTTATCCCAGAGATGCAAGGATGGTACAACATCCGTAAATCAATAAATGTGATACATCACATAAACAAATTGAAAGAAAAAAACCACATGGTCATATCAATTGATGCAGAAAAAGCATTCGACAAAATCCAACACCCATTTTTGATAAAAACTCTCAGAAAGGTGGGAATAGAAGGATCATACCTCAACATAATAAAAGCCATATATGACAGGCCCACAGCCAACATCATACTCAATGGACAAAAACTAACACCATTTCCCCTAAGAACAGGAACAAGACAGGGATGCCCACTCTCACCACTCCTGTTCAACATAGTACTGGAAGTATTAGCCATTGCAATTAGGCAAGAAGGAATAAAAGGCATCCAAATTGGAAAAGAGGAAGTAAAACTGTCCTTACTTGCAGACGACATGATATTATACATACAAAACCCTAGGACTCCATCAAAAAACTACTAGACTTAATACATGAATTTGGCAATGTAGCAGGATACAAAATTAACCCCAAGAAATCTGAGGCATTTCTATACACCAATAGTGAACTTTCAGAAAGAGAGATTATAAAAACAATCCCATTTACCATCACACCAAAAGAATTAAGCTACCTAGGAATAAACTTAACTAAAGAGGTAAAAGACCTTTACTCAGAAAACTACAGGATGTTGGAAAAAGAGATAGAGGAAGACATAAACAGATGGAAGAACATACCGTGTTCATGGATTGGTAGAATCAACATCATTAAAATGTCCATACTACCCAAAGCAATCTATAAATTCCACGCACTTCCCATTAAAATACCAATGGCATACTTCACAGATCTAGAACGAACTCTCCAAAAATTCATCTGGAATAAAAAAACGACCTCGAATAGCTGCAGCAATCCTGAGAAAGAAGAAAGTAGGTGGGATTTCAATACCAGATATCAAGCTGTATTACAAAGCCACTGTTCTCAAAACTGCCTGGTACTGGCACAAGAACAGGCATATAGATCAATGGAGTAGAATAGAGAACCCAGAAGTCGGCCCGAACCAATATGCTCAATTAATATTTGACAAAGGAGGCAAGAACATTCAATGGAGCCAAGATAGTCTCTTCAATAAGTGGTGTTGGGAAAATTGGACAGATATATGCAAGAAAATGAAACTAGACCACCAACTTACACCATACACAAAAATAAACTCAAAATGGATAAAGGACTTAAATGTACGACAGGAAACCATAAAAATTCTAGAAGAATCCAAAGGCAACAAAATTTCAGACATATGCCGAAGCAATTTCTTCACTGATACAGCTCCTAGGGCACTTGAAACTAAAGAGAAAATGAACAAGGAGAGAACCAAGATGGCGGCGTAGGGAGCGGACCTGTGTGTGCTGCTCTCTCACAGCATCATTGAAACTATCAACTATGAAGTAAACAACCGCCACTCAGAACCATGGGGAAGTTGGCCCAGTGGGAGATCTACAACTGGAAGAAAAGAAAGAAGCACAGTGAGACTGAGTGGGAGCTACGGAGGCACCAAAACCAGAGGTACGCAGTCACACGCCACGCGGGCTGCAAATGGATTCTCGGTTTTTTACGAACCCTCGAATCCTCTGGGCTTGCTCGGGGCGGGTCTCTGAGGCCCCAGATCCCACAGGGAGAGGCGGCCACGGCCTTGTAGTGGTCGGAGAGCGAGGGAAGCTCTGACACGCAGCTGCTCGCTGGCACTGAGGGACAAGAAGTCCTGGTGTCCCGGGGAGGCGAGGGGCGCGGAGACGCCGCCATTGCTATTTCCTCCACGCTGGCGACTCCCTGTGACCCCGCCCTACCCTCAGGGCTGTGCCAGAGGCACAAGAGGGAATGACTGTGCTTTTACAAACTCTCAAATCCACTGAGCTGGTTCGGGCGGGTCTCTGAGGCCCCAGGCCCCAAGGCGAGAGACGGCACGGCCTTCCAGCGGTCAGAAAGCGAGGGAGGCTCTGGCGCTCGGCTGCTCGCCAGCACTGGGGGACGCAAAGTCCTAGTGTCCTGGATAGGCAAGGGGCCGCTGAGTCTCCGCCCCGGCGTCTCCCTGTGACCCCGCCCTACGCAATTTACATTCCCATCTGGGCTGTGCCAGACTCACAAGTAGAAACGCCTTTGCTTCTGCAAACTTTCAAATCCACTGAGTTGGTTCAGGTGGGATCTTGAGGCACCAGACCCTACGGGGAGAGGCAGCACGGCCTTGCAGCTGTCAGAAAGCGAGGGAGACTCTGTTGCACAGCTGCTCGCCGGCACTGGGGGACACAAAGCCCTGGCAGAGATTCAAGGGGCCGCGGAGACTCAGCCAGTGCTATTTGCTCCACCATGGCGACTCCCTGAGACTCAGCCCTAATCAATTTACATCCCCATCCAAGCTGTGCCAGGTGCACAAAAAGACCCACCTGCGCTTTTGCAGCCTATCCCAACAAATTGCAGACTTCAACTGCTCGCAGCCATGGGAGACACACTCAAGAAGCAGACCCAGGAGAACCAGGATGGCGGCATAAGGAAGAGACCTGTGCATGCTACCTCACACAACAACATCGAAACTACCAAATATCAGACAAACACCTATCATACAGAACCATGGGAAAGTTGGCCCAGTGGAAGCTCTACAACTGGAAGGAGAGAAAGAACATTGAGACTGAGTAGGATGTGACACCAAGTACAGAGCCCAACCCAACAAACTGCAGATTTCAACTCCTTGCATAGAAAGAAGCGCATTGAGACTGAGTAGGATGTGCAGAGGCACCAAGTACAGAGCCCATCCCAGCAGGCTGCAGATTTCAGCTCCTTGCATCTGGGAGGGACGCAATCGGAGGGCAGAGTCGGGTCCGGAGCCAGCCAGGGCTGGGCCTGACTGGGCCGGCACTGTGGAACTGCTGTACCAGCAAGCGCACAAACATGCCCACTGGTCCCAGTCTCTTGTGGGGCGCTGGGGGACAGCAGACAGGCAGTCTGTGCACTTGGTGGAGGGCAGGAGTGCTGGATGTTCAACCACCAGGAACGCCTGGAGATTTTGTCTGGTGGGGAGCGCCGGCAGGGGACAGAGGGCCAAACTTCCTGTTTCCCCGGTAAGGCTGGGATGGCCCCGGTGAGGTCGGGATGGCCCCGGTGAGGTTGAAACGGCCCCGGTGAGGTTGAAACGGCCCCCGTGAGGTAGGGACGACCCCGGTGAGGTCGAAACGGGCCCCGGTGTGGTAGGGACAACCCCTGGTGAGGTTGAAACGGCCCCAGTGTGGTAGGGACGACCCTGGTGAGGTTGAAACGGCCCCGGTGTGGTAGGGACGACCCCGGTGAGGTTAAAACGGCCCCCGTGAGGTAGGGACGACCCCGGTGAGGTTGAAACGGCCCCCGTGAGGTAGGGACGACCCCGGTGAGGTTGAAACGGCCCCCGTGAGGTAGGGACGGCCCCGGTCAGGTCGAAACGGCCCCGGTGTGGTAGGGACAACCCCGGTCAGGTTGAAACGGCCCCGGTGTGGTAGGGACAACCCCGGTGAGGTTGAAACGGCCCTGGTGAGGTCGGGACGGCCCCGGTGAGGTTGAAACGGCCCTGGTGAGGCTCAGACGTCCCTGGTGAGGTTGAGACTACTCCAGTGAGGTTGGGACAAATAAAGGGGACCAGTATGGACTGATGAACAGGGGTAGATACAGAAGCAGAGCAACATTGAACAGAATGTTAAACTACAGTGGGAAGCCTGGGGAGGG
>NW_005871262.1:1172305-1174506 GCF_000147115.1 Myotis lucifugus | reverse complement strand
TACATCAGAATAAAGAGCTTCTGCACAGCAAAAGAAACCATCAACAAAACATTGAGAAAACCCACTGCGTGGAAAACATATTTGCCAACGTCATATCTGATAAGGGCTAATCTCCAAAATGTATAGGTAACACGTACAACTTAACAAAAGGAAGATAAACAATCCAATCAAAAAATGGGCAAAGGACCTAAATAGACACCTTGCAAAAGAGGACATTCAGAAAGCCAAGAGACATATGAAAACATGCTCAAAGTCACTAATCATCCGAGCGATGCAAATCAAAACAACAATGAGGTACCATCTCACACCTGTCAGACTGGCTATCATCAACAAATCAACAAACGACAAGTGCTGGAGAGGATGTGGAGAAAAAGGAACACTCGTGCACTGCTGGTGGGAATGCAGACTGGTGCAGCCACTATAGAAGGCAGTATGGAGTTTCCTCAAAAAACAAAAAATGGAACTCCCATTTGACCCTGTGATCCCACTTCTAGGAATATGTCCCAAGAAACCAGAAACACCAATCAGAAAGGATATATGTACCCATATGTTCATAGCAGCACAATTCTCCATAGCTAAGATCTGGAAACAGCCTAAGTGCCCATCAGTAGATGAATGGATTAGAAAACTATGGTACATCTACACAATGGAATACTATGCTGCTGTAAAAAAGAAGGAACTCTTACCATTTGCAACGGCATGGATGGAACTGGAGAGCACTATGCTAAGTGAAATAAGCCAGTCAATGAAGGAAAAATACCACATGATCTCACTCATTCATGGATAATAAAGACCATTATAAACTTATGAACAATAATAGATACAGAGGCAGAGTTGCCTCAAACAGATTGTCAAACTGCAGCGGGAAGGCCGGGGAGGGTTGGGGGGCAGGAGGGAGGCGGGTAAGAGATCAACCAAAGGACTTGTATACATGCATATAAGCATAACCAATGGACATAAGACACTGGGATGTAGGGGAGGCCAGGGGATTGTCAAGGGCGGGGGGAAAAAAAGGACACATAGGTAATACCCTTTGTAATACTTTAAGCAATAAAGAAAAAAAAATGGCTCTTACCTCATCTCTCCAAAGACTATGATTTGGAGGAGGAAAGAAGGAGCAATTACTTATAGACTTTGAACAATATTTCCAGGAAAAAATAAGCCAAATAAAAATTTTCCCTGAACCAGAAAAAAAAAAGATTAGAAATGTGTATTACAATCCCTAGAGCAACCAATGAAAAACTATAAAAAAGATATAGGTAAAATCACAATAGATAAATTGAAATGAAATGCCCTAAAACTGTTCAAATAACCCATGAGAAGGCAGGAAAGCAAAATCAGAGAATGAAAACAGGATGGTGTTTTGCAGGGGGGAGGAGTAGGGGTGGAAGAGGGTATAGGGGGTATAAATGGTGATGGGGGAAAAAAAGAAAACGATGACCCTGATAGGCTACAAAATCCTAAACAGCTTTTTGAAACAGGAGGAAATAAAGATTAAATGCAGCTTGTTATGGTTTGTGACAAGTGTTAAAAAAAAAAAGACAAGATAATGGGTCCTTCCCTAGAGTCTCCGGGAGGAGTGCAGCCCTGCCAACACCTTGAATTTAGGACCTCTGATCTCCCAAACTGTGAGATAATAAATGTGTGCTGTCTTAAGCCCCTGTCATTGGTGACTTGATAGGACAGTCGGAAGAAACTAACACAGCTGCCGAGAGATCTGAGAGGAGGGTTAACTAACCAGCAGTGGAGGTTAGGGGAGAGCCAGGAGGGCACCGGCAGAACAGTCAGCTTTAAAACTCCACCAAGTTTGGGGAGCACTGAAGCTGAAGCCAGTGGGAACTTTCCAGTCCCCTTTTCCTTCGCTAGTACCAGCCCTAGAAAGGTCCTCAAACCCAGGGTTGTGAGAGGGTGGAGGGAGAGTAGCCAGAGTAGATGGGAAAGGGGGAAGCCATCACTCCTTCCCACAGGCAGACCTCCAGGAGGTTCAAAGCTCTGACAATCTGTAGCAGTTACTGACCACATGGAGCATCTCCATTCCTGGGCTGAGGCCATCTGCACTGTCTGAGAGTGTCTTAGAAGGTCCCACGGGACAAACAGCATGGCTGTGTCCACCCAAAAGGTCAGTAGAGAGTGAAAATAGAGCAACAGCATGACTACATCTGCGAGTGGAGCCTGCTTCCCATACAGGGCACATCCTCTGC
>NW_005871262.1:1151056-1171838 GCF_000147115.1 Myotis lucifugus | reverse complement strand
GGGTGAGCTTGCCAACCATTGCACAATCTCCCCTGCTCATCAGGTTCAGCTGCAGATGAAGAGACGGAGAGGAGAGCTGTGGGCGTCCACCATGCATGGGCTTAAATCCGCCAGGCCAGTCAGGGTCCCTGGGAACCAGGACGTGGAGGGAGCTCTTCCTAGGCCCCCTGAGCTGAGGGGCAATGGCTAGACCCAGGCAGGCCCCACAGCTTCTACTGGCCATTCTGGTGGCCCTGGTGGCCATCGCCTACCAAGAAAAGAAGAAAACCTTTATTAGTGTCCAAGAAGTGCCTGCATCAGAAGCCTTCGTGGTAACCACCTTGAAGTATGTGACCAGGGAGTTCAACCAGGAAAGTGATGACAAGTACAACTTCCGGATTGTGCGTGTCCTGAAGGTCAAGAGGCTGGTCAGTGGGCTCCTCTTCCCCTCTTCCCAGAGTGTCACGTGAAATTCAGCCTCATTTAATGAGAAGTGGGCAGCTGAAGAGAAACCTAAGTTCACTGATAAAGTTAAGTTGCTTAAGTGGTGCCCAATACCAGGAGTCGGTACATTGTGGCCCGAGGGTCAAATCTGCCTGTTGCTGCCTCTGTGGTTCATTTCATTGGTTCCCAGCCACACCAGGTGTGCCGTGTCCTGTGGGGCTGCTTTTGCGCTGTAATTGCAGAGTTGAGGCCACATGCCCCCAAAGGCTAAATGTTTACTCTCTGGTCCTTTGTAGACAAAGTTTGCAGACCCTGTACCGGAATCATTGGCATCCTTTGGGTTTTCCAAGGGATGGCTTTGCCCACAGAATGGTTTCTAGTGAGTTGTCCTCAAATGACAAAAGGAGGCATGGGAGTCAGATGATTAGGGGAGAAAGGGACCCAGCTCTCTACCCAGGATGGGGTCCTTGCCCTTTGGCACCATGGGAAAGAGGTCCCGGTCCCAGAAGCTATGGAGAAGGAGAAATCTTTGTGTCTCCTTGCCGCCTGCTTCCCACAGGTTACCGACCACATGGAGTACCACGTGAACTTCGAGATGCGGCGGACCACCTGCCGAAGGCTGGAGGCCAACAACTGCAGCTTTCAGGAAGGGGAGCTTTACAAGGTACTGGGTGAACTCATTTGTAGTGGGGTTTGCCTGTGGTTTGGGGATGGTGTGGGGTGGAATTATCGGGGCTATATTTGAGCTCGTTTAAAAAGGAAGCAGGGTAACCAACACCTGCTTTCTCAAAACAGAGCAGCGAAGGTGAGAGGCCCAGACCCTGCCTGGCAGGTCCTGCTCCTTCGTTGCTGGAAAAATAATGGGGAGATCGAAAGGGTTGAGAGGGGGAAGCGAAGTGGCTGAGCTCCAGGGAACACTCTGTGGCTGAAGGAAGTAGTTAGCTATTTCAGCAGCCAGTGGGACCTCACGGTGTGCCCTGATGAATTTCTGAATATCAGCCTGAAGTTAACACAAAAACCACTGGGCTACTGGCCTCTGTCCCTTTCATCCAGCAGTGTGGGAGGCAAAATGGGAGAGGAGATAAGAAATTGAGTTCAGAGATAGTTTCATGGGTGGTAGGAGTGGGTTGGGGTAAGGGAGGTCAAACCTGTATGTGTGTGATCTGCTGAGGAACCACCTCCCGCAACAGTGGCTTAGTCCCCTCCTCTCCCCGCCCCCCACGCTTCATTCCCACTCAGTGTTGTCACATCCGAGGGAGGCTGGCCAGACATGCATAGCTGCAATGTGCAGTCAGGATGGGCCCACTTGTATAGGGCCTTGAAGGTCTCAAAGCCCACAGGCCCTGCATATCGCTTCTTTTACCCAAATGAGTTAGAATGAGGATGATCCTATGTCCCACCCTGCCTGGATAGTCCTGACTTGCACCTAGCTTCTTTGTGTCATCACTAATGGCATCCCCATTTGCTTACAACATGTCCTGGTTCATCAATTATATGGTGACCCTGGTTGTAATGGCCTGGGCTCAATGTAGAAATGTGTGATCAGGAGCTCCCTCTGCACTTTCGTCACAAATAATTCTTCAAAATCTAGCAAAATGGACTTTTTTAGTTCTTCCCTGAAGAAGATCATGAAATCTATTAACAAAGTAATTAAAGATAGCAGTAAAGTAAAATTAGAGGATCTTATTGATATGACTCATTCAATTGGTGGAATTAGTATTCTGATTTCTATTTTAGGAAAAATGTAAATGCATACTTAAGCCTCCCACCACCACCACATCCCCCAGCCTGGACTTTCCAATGAAGAGCAGGAAAACAAACTGACACTATAAAATGATAATATGCAAAATGTATTTATTGATTTTTCATTATGGAGGAAGAAGGAATTTAAGAAGAATATCTTGAGAGAGAATAGGGGCAAGGGAGAGAGAGAGGGTGTGATGAATGAGTACATAAATGGATAAATGAAGGATGGGAGGAAGGAAGAAAAGATGGATGGACTGGGTGAAAACAAAGTGAAAAAAGGAAGGCTATGTTGATGGAAATAAGGATGGATGGAGATGGATGAGAGGATGGATGAATGGATTGATGAAGCCTGTACAGGTCAAGGAAGAAAAAGTGTGAAGTAAACAACACAAGTAAAAATGAAGAGGGAAGTCAATCAGTGAATATATGCGGGGGGGGGGGGGGGCGCACTTTATTTCTAGTCTCTAAGTTTAACTACAAATAGAAGAACATTTTCTGGAATGACCTCAACTCTAATACTATCAAGTGATTAAAATCACAATAAAGAATAAACTATCCACAAGTATTATATCCTCTTCTTTCCCCTTTAAAATTTCCACCTTGCATGTTATCTTTTTAAAATATTGTTTTTTGTTTCTTTGTTTTTTAGCAAATTGAGTGCTTTTACTCAGTGTTTGTTGTCCCCTGGTTTGAAAAGTACAAAATTCTGCGCAAAAATTGCACCAATGGCTAGGTGACCTGGAGCACACACCTGTGGTCACTATATGTGAAAGTATCCTGCAATAAGCAGTAACTCCCTGTACAGAAAATAAATGTTTGTCCACCTATTCTGTTAATGTTCTTAATGTGTAAAATTCCATTTTCCCCCAAATTCTTCAGTTCATAATAATATAGTCTGAAGGTCTTCTGGGCAGGGCAGTTTTGGGGTCCAAATGAAATGACATGAATAATTTCTGGCCTTATAGCCTACATAACGTGCATGATAGCAGAACTTCAACACTATCCCCACATCCAGGAGGTTTCTTTAGATTAAAACAAAATGGAGAAAGGGGAAAGAAGAGAGAAGAGGAAAGAAACGCTAAGACAAAAGATAGTGGCAAGTATGGACTATGATGGCATCTCTGAGGAGTCCAATAAAGAGCATCTCCTTTCTTGTCTAACATGCAAAACACAGAGAAATAATATAACTACAAAAGCTAAAAGGCCTTTGTTGCTGATCAGGACTAAGTTGGGAGCTGTGCCATTTTGATAGGCAAGTGCACTTCCTAATACAAAATTCTAGAATTCAACTTACACACCCAGCATCAGCAACATTGGACCAGAGCAGGTCTCTTCACAAAGAGGTTCCTCTCCTGGAGTTGACAAGGAAAATGTGTGCCCCCGGTGGGAAAGAGTAGGACCTGGACTACAATGTCCAGTTTTTTCTTCCCAAATAGGCCAATTCGATTAAGTTCTCCTGGAGAGAAGTGGTGAGGACAGCAAAAGCAGGGATGCTATGTAGGGGCCCCTCTTCCATGGATGCGATTAGCAGTGGAGAATAAGCAGCACCCAACAACATGATTCAGGATTTTAAACTAAGTCACCAGGCTCATCTCTCCACTCTACTTCTCCCTTTGCAAACTTAGCTCTGTGTCCTTTCACTATAATGGGTCACAGCCATGAGTATGACTCTATGCTGAGTCCTGGGAATCCTTCTAGTGAATCTGATACTGGGGGGTTGGTCTAGGGCAGTGGTTCTCAACCTTCTGGCCCTTTAAATACATTTCCTCATGTTGTGACCCAACCATAAAATTATTTTCGTTGCTACTTCATAACTGTAATGATGCTATTGTTATGAATCATAATGAAAATATCTGATATGCAGGATGGTCTTAGGCGACCCCTGTGAAAGGGTCGTTCAACTGCCAATTGGGTCACGACCCACAGGTTGAGAACCGCTGGTCTAGGGTGTCTTGGACACACTCAAAAAGACATGTGTCAGTCACGGAATTGTTTGTGCACTGAGAAGAAACAGAGCTCCCTCAAGCTTGGGTCAGAGGTCAAGATATGCCCCAGAGATACGGGCTGATATAGAAAAAGTTATGAGATTCCTCCAAATACATAACAACCTTCTGCTCAAATTGAACCAGCCCTCTAAAGACCACTGTCTATGTACATGAGTGAGTGTGAATGTGAGTGAGAGTGTGTGAATTGTGTTTGGGTTTATGTGAGTGTGTGTGTATGTGTGTGTGCGAGCGCTGTGTGAGTGTGTGAGAGTTAGTGCATATGCGTGTACATGTGTGAGTGTGTGTGTGTAGTGAGACCCTGTTGAGGGGGATGAGGTCCTTCCGGGGGTCTGTAATAGAAAACGCACAGCACAGCCATCTACGTTTTCATCGAGGATCTTTGCACAAACCCATTTACTAGTAGGCCACCAGACAGGAGTTGTTCCAAAGCTCATAATAGTTGATCCAGGGCACAGTGTATATCAAAAATTCGCAAATGAAACTCTGTGGAAGGAGAAAGGCACAATCAGCTTTCCGGGAAATCTCCTGCCCCGAGACCCTCGGGGAGAGTTTAGAACCATCGCTGAGGCTGCACACTGGCCATGTGGGGGGGGAGAATCTGCTCAGTCATCTGGAGGGGGCAGAGGGGGCTGAGGGGGTTCAAGGCCCAGAACAGGAATGTCACCGGGGGCTCCCTCTGCCCAGCTACTTGGGAGCTGGAGCAGGCACAACTGGAAAGCCCTCCTCGGACCCCAGCCCCCAGGCACATGCACCCAGGCACAGGGAGACTGTCATATTTGCCAGTAGGTGGTGCCACCCAGAGGAACCAGGAAAAGAGTGAGCAAATTCATGAAGACAAGGAGGCAATTAAACAATCCTCAGCGGCCTGGAGAGTGCAAGCCATGACCAGAACAAGGTCCCCATGGAAAGAAAAATGCTGCTTCCACTGAAGGCTGGGAATGGTCCGGGAGACCTGGAGGCCAGGGTCCAGGTCTGTGCCATGCCCGGGGGGAGGGGGACTGTTCAATCAGAGAGCCTCCCTCCTACCCCCAGCACCTCTGGTGGTTTCAGCAGCCCTGGGGCTGTGCCCTTGCTATGCCCCAATCCACACAGCGGTAAAAGCTGTCAATGTCCAATTTGTGTTAACTTTTAAAGTTCTGACTTTTCTCCCTTTGGTTAGGAGTCTCTTTTCAGATGACTGCCACCACACACCTTCTTCTTCTTCTTTTCGCTTTGTCGGGGGCATGAATGACTTTTTGTGCTGTTCTTTTTGCACTTGGTCCGGCTAATCTTTACGGTGGCCAGATACTCCACTCCTGTTGTCAGCTACAGAAAAGCAATAGCACTGTTAGTCTGGAGTCAAAGCATCCAGTTGCTGGCTCTCTCCAAGGAAGGCTAGAATGGAGAGTGAAGCCCCAGGAGCCACGTCCCTGGGTCTGGTTCACCCACCCAAGCATGGCCCCCTCCTCTCCCTCCAGCTTGAGGATGCACAGGGGCACTAAGGCCCCTGGTCAGTGCCCAGCATGTGCATAACCCATTCCCTGGCTCTGCACTGGACTCACTGCAACAGGCACAGATGGATCGCACCTATCCCCCCCGCATCCTCAGACAAGGTAGGCAACACATTGAGCTTGGCTGACTGGCAGTGCCAGAGCACCCCCAGGTCTCACACATGGTCCTCAGAATGCATAGAACCAGCCACACCTTATCCCTCTGCTCTCCCAGCCCCTTCAGCCATGTCCTCCTTCTCCTCCCTCCTTCCCAGCCAACCTGATGGGAGGCGGTCAGCAACACAGCTCAAAACATAAGCTTGGAGGATTCAAGTGGGCTGCAGTGTAACTTGTAGCTATGCACACTTGCTCCCAGCCAAGGACTGGAATTACAGTTCAAGTACTTTGCAGTCAATTTGAAAAGTCAAGAGAAGTGCAGCTGGTTGGACATATATCTAAGGAGCACTGAAGAAACAACATAGAGACTGGAAAGAGAAGGGGAGTCACGGAAAGGGGGAGCCCCCCTGGAGCAGGTGCTTGGCTGAGAGGCCGAGCAATATCAGCAGCATTATTTACAATAGCCAAGATCTGGAAATGGCCCAAGTGCCCATCAGCAGATGAGTGAATAAAAAAGCTATGGTATTTTTACACAATGGAATACTACATGGCTGTAAAAAAAAAAAAAAAAAGAAGGAACTCTTACCCTTTGCAACAGTATGGATGGACCTGGAGAGTATTATGCTAAGCTAAATAAGTCAGTCAAAGAAAGATAAATACCATATGATCTCACTAAGATGTGGAATCTAATGAACACAATAATCTGATATACAAAATAGACCTGGAAGCATGGACACGTGGGTCAGACTGCTGCAGGAGAGGAGAGGGGTGGGGATGACTGGATAAAGAAGGTGAAGCAATTAGCTAAAGATCATATGTGCATACCCTATGGACACGGACAATAGTTTGGTGAAGGCCAAGGGAGGGGGAGGTGCCTGTGGATGAAGGTGGGCAAAGGGGGGGAGAAAGGGGACACCTGCAACAATGTCAACATTAAAATTGTTAATAAAAAAAACCCATAAGCTTAGGACTCTAACTGATTTGGAGCATGTGTTCTCCATACAGGAATGCTGTGACCTTGAGCCTAGCAGCCTTAGTTTCCTCACCAACAGAGTATAGGTAATAATTATGCCTATTCTAAGAGTTGTTAGATGACAGCGGTTCTCAACCTGTGCGTCGCAACCCCTTTGGTGGTCGAACGACCCTTTCACAGGGGTCGCCTAAGACCATCCTGCATATCAGATATTTACATTATGATTCATAACAGTAGCAACATTATAGTTATGAAGTAGCAATGAAAATAATTTTATGGTTGAGGTCACAACATGAGGAACTGTATTTAAAGGGCCAGAGAGTTGAGAACCACTGGGTTAAGAGAAGCACGCATTTCACTGAATGCACAAAATACATTTCCAAGTAACTACATAATTACGAATTATTAAATGTTTTAACAAGTGTTGGGAACATTACTCTGAAGTAGCAATGGAGTTGGGAGAGTGTCAGAACAGAAGACAGAAGAATTGAGCTCAAGTTCTGGCTTTATGCCCTGCCAACTTTATCTGAGCAAGTAGAGTCCCTCCACCTATCTGAGTCTCAGTTTCCTCGTCTAGAAAATGGGAAGGATAGTGCCCATTTCCTCTGATGATGTATGGAAATGGTGAATATATAAACCATGGAGAATGCACACAAGAGCCACTTCCTGTTGTGATTTGTCTTCTTGTCTACTCATGTTCAAGTGCAAGATCCAAAGATGCAAGGGCAAAAGACTGGGAAAGCCTTTGGGTGGTAGGTAAGCCCCACACGCAGAGGTGAAACTAATACATGGTTGTGTTGGAAATGGCTGAATTTCCCAGTAACTGTGTGGACTAGTCACTAGAGAGTTCTGCCTGGTGAGGGGAGAAGCTCCTAGAAGGTCTTGCTTCCTTGTCCAAATGCAGTGGCCAATCACATAAGAAGGCTTGTACTCTCTGGCGTGGTGAGAGAGGGAGAGAGCGCTCATACCGCCCCTGAGAGGAAAGCGCCACTACAAAACCTCAAGGTGTGCAGTGTGGCTGGGGGAGGAGGCCTGAGGGCAGTACCACCACCCTGGTCCCCATGTCTAAGGGAAGAACCTCAGGATGCAGGGCTCCTGAGTTCTTCATGAAGGGACAGTTTCATCCAAGCACTGGCAGCTTGCAGGGCTTGTGCCAAGTATTGTCACATTGATGTTCAGCACATTCTGCACGTATGGAGAAACTAAAACATTGGCCATAAATTTAACTAACATTCCAATAATGTAGTGCTTTCTTATTCATTATAAGACTTGACTGTCAAATAATAATAGGAATTATCATAATAATACAAATATTTTCATAAATGCTGCTTCACTCTTTTCTGCCTACTTTGCAAGTGAGTCAACTGAGGCTGCAGGTATGGATGGCACTTGACCAAAATCCCATGATTAGGAGGATCTGGACGTCAAACTCAGAAGGTGCCCACCTCCTGCATCCCTCTGTGAGGTATTAGAACAAACACAATCATGCCGTAACAGGAGTGGGGATGCCCAGGGATCCTTGCCCAGATCACCCAGCTACCAAAAGGCATATCCTCTCTGTCAATTCATCCATTTGAATGACATCACATGTTTATTCACAAACAACTCTTTCAGAGGTAACTGTTAATGACAATGGATTGATTCCACAAGACAGGCCTCCTAAGATGGTCAGATTTATCCTTGGGAAGATAAGAGACGAACAAGCCAACTTCCACAAGAAAGTTGGTCAAGGGCTGCCCCCTTGTGGCTAAGTCACCTCAATGTTAGACTTTAACAAGCCACAATTTTGTGGCACGGGTGAGTTACTGAAAAAGAACAAGCTGATGCCTATGAGGCCCATTTGTGTCACATTAACACTGCCCATCCCTCTCTGCCCCCTGCCCTGGCTGTTTTCTCCCGTTCCCACTACTCCTCTCTAATCAGTCCAGCGATTTTCAATCCATGTGTCGCAAGAGGCATACCGGTTTGTTGTAAGAATTTTTTAAAACATGCAATACCTGACTATTTAGTCAGGGGCACTAATTTCTTTTCCATTAGATTATCAAATAAAAGAATGACAGCAGCCAACACAACAATAGCTGTCCAATGTGAATGAATCAAAATTATACATATTTTTGGTCAGATAGGCAAAAAATGTATTTTTTGGTGTGCCACATGATGTTACTAATTATGTGTGCCATGGTATGAAAAAAGGTTGAAAATCACTGTTCTAGTCTATTAATTTTTTTTATTAGTTCAATACTACATAATTGAACTAAGATGTAGTATTGCCTTTGACCTAACTTACATATTTTACTGACAAGGAGAAAATTCTGAGCTGTTCTAAATTAAATTACAGAGGTCAAAGAGTGAGAGAAAAGTGACGGAACTGTTCATCTGTTAATGGCTGAAGGTCAACCAACAAAAGACTGCTCACATTCCTTCTGTCCGTTGGAATTTGGAATTAATTTCCAGTTGGCTATTTCTACAGATTCTTTTAGCCAGGAACCATCAAACTCCAGGAGCTCCACTTACTGTTTACATGTGGGCTTCCCAGAATGCTGCCCGCAGCCCATCAACAGGAATGGACATTTCTTTTTGCAGACTCTGCACCTACTTCAGAGCTGGCCCCACTTTCTCCCACCACTTCGCCTGTAGCTCATGTAAATTCTTTCAGAAGGCTTACATCTTTCTTTCCCCTGCCCCCACGTGATGTATAAAAAATGCTTGCAGAGTCCAAGACAATGGATTTTATGTGTCTTTTCCACCAAACCATCTGCTGGTGGTTTGGACTTCATGCCTCAAGATCAATCTTCTTTTTGGCTAGCACTTTTAAACTTTCAGTCATGGAAGTT
Source organism: Myotis lucifugus (assembly GCF_000147115.1). Lineage (NCBI taxonomy): Eukaryota > Metazoa > Chordata > Mammalia > Chiroptera > Vespertilionidae > Myotis > Myotis lucifugus. The sequence continues at coordinate 1,162,270 of NW_005871262.1, read as the reverse complement.
AAAATTGTTGTTTTTAACATTACTATCTGACCTTGAGGAGAGGTTAGACAAGCAAAAGTGATTTTCAAACAACTTTTTTCATCCTCTATCATCCTTCAATTGATATCAGAAAATTTTACACAAAAAAACAAATAAAAGAAGAGATGATCTGATTGAAGCCTAGCCCTCGCTCCTCTTGGTCTCCTCCTGTTAAAAAAACAAACAAACAAACAAAACCCACACCTCTGTATAATTCATTTTCTATAGAACACAGCTAGAAAGTCCAAACTTAGATTTTACAGCCCTGGACATTGAAATACTATTGTTGAGGGGAACCTACAGAGAACACTTATATTTTGCCAAATGAGACTGTTAGAGAAAACAGCCTGGACAAGATGGTGGCACAGGTAAATGCGGTACTGGGAACCTCCCACAACCACATCAAAAATTACAATTAATTTATAGAACAACCATTATTCAGAATGCCTGAAATTTAGCTTTACAGAAGTCCTATAACTAAGGATATAAAGAAGAAGCCATGTTGAGACTGGTAAGAAGGTTGGAGACATGAAACAAACTGGTTCCATACCCACATGTGGCAGTTAAAAATCAGGAGGGATATCTTGACTACAAAAGCTAGAGGAGCCACTTTCTCCCAGACAGAAATGCTGGCAGATACTGTTCCTTTGCTGAGCCTTTTGCCCAAAGAGCTGGCAGTCCAGTGCCATATCTAAGTCTCCATCAACCTGGCTAACACTGTTCACCCCGCCCTGGTAATTCCCTGAGACACTGCCCCACCCAACTTTGGGGCCCATTCAAGCAGTTTCCAGTGTTTTTTTCCATACAAGTGACTTCTTTTGGCTCATGCTTCAGATTTTCCTAAAATCTCTCAAACAAGCAGTATCTGGCTTCTGCATACCCTGTATATAATGCTAAGTGACCCCAAGGCCAGCACTAGTGGCAGCCAGACTTGGTTCACAGTTTGGCTTTTTCTGGGCACCTCCTACTCCAGGAAAAGCAGCAACCATCTGTAGACCATGCTGGGCCCAGGCAGGGCACAGTTGGTGGCTGACCTTGTACCTTCCAAGAGGTCCCAGAGCCAGTGCACATGGTGTACAGCTTCATAACATGCCAGATTACAACCCAACAATCTTCATGAGTGACACACTAAGGGTGCAGCCTCAGCAGGCACCAAAGCCCCACTGAAGAAAGTCCTGCTCTATGGGGTCAGCCCCTGCAAGCAGCTCCCCCATTGTAGTTGCCGTCAGTCTTTGCAGCTAATCCCTCCCAGTGATGTGCCAACAGCAATCAAGACTCAACTACAACAGGACAGCTCCTACAGCCCACACAAGGGCCATACCTAAAGCACCCAACATGGGTGACTGGGGAGGCTGTGCCCCTGGACCCTGCAGGACACTTACTATAAGGCCATTCTACCAAGTCTAGGAGACATAGCAGCTCTATATAATACATAGAAATAAAAACAGGGAAGCAGCCAATATGAGGAGACAAAGAAACAGATCCCAAGTGAAAGAACAGGAGAAATCTTCAGAAAAAGAACTAAATGACATGGAGGCAAGGAAGTTACCAGATACACAGTTCAAAACAGTGCTTATAAGGATGCTCAGAAAACTCAGTGAGAACTTCAACAGCATAAAAAAGACAAGGAATCATAAAAAACGAACCAGCAGAAATGAAGACTACACTAAACAAAATAAAGAATAAGTTAAAGGGAATCAACAGTAAAGTAGATGAAGCAGAGTATTAAATCAGTAATTTGGAATATAAGGAAGCAGAAAACACCCAATCAGACCAGCAAAAAGAAAAAAGAACCCAAGAAATGAGGATAGTGTAAGAAGCTCCTGAGATAACTTCAAGCATACCAACATTTGCATCATAGGGATGCCAGAAGGAGAAGAGAGAGCAAGAAATCGAAAAGTTATTTAGAAAAAATAATGATGGAAAACTTCCCTAACTTGGTGAAGAAAATAGACATAGAAGTCCAGGAAGCACAAAGTTCAAACAAAATGAACCTAAAAAAACCCACACCAAGACACTTCATAATAAAATGCCAAAGGTTAAAGACAAAGAGAGAATCTTAAAGGCAGCGAGAGAAAAGCAGTTAGTTACCTATAAGGAAACTCCCATAAGTTTGTCAGTTGATTTCTCAACAGAAACTTTGTAGCCAGAAGGGATTGACATAAAATATTCTAAGTGAGGAAAAACAAGGACCTACAACCAAGATTACTCTACCTAGCAAAGCTATCATTTGGAATTGAAGTACAGATAAAAAGCTTCCCAGACAAGACAAAGCTAAAGGAGTTTATTACCACCAAACCAGTATTACAAGAAATTTTATAGGGTCTTCTTTAAGGAGAAAAAGAGAAAAAAAGATTAAAAATATGAATAATAAAATGGCATTAAATATATATCTGTCAACAATTATTTTAAATGCAAATGGATTAAGTGCACCAACAAAAGAGGTACAGTGTTTGAATAGGTTACAAAACAGGACCCTTATTTATGCTGTATGTATGTAAGTGGTCAGTGTGGCTCAGTTGGTTGGCGCATCATCTGTACACAGAAGGGTGGTGGATTCAATTCCTGATCAAGGCACATACCCAAGTTGCAGTCAGGGCATATATAGGAGGCTTCTCTCACATCAATGTTTCTCTCTCTCTCTCTCTCTCTCTCTCTCTCTCTCTCTCTCTCCCTTCTTCTCTCTAAAAAAAATTCAATAATAAATAATAAATAAAATAAATAAGACACACGCAGATTCAAAGTAAAGGGATGGAAAATGATATTTCATGAAAATGGAAACAACACAAAACAAAAAATGTGGGGTAGCAATACTTATATCAAACCAAATAGACTTTAAAACAAAGGCTATAAAAAAAGAGAAAAAAAGAGCTAACATCTCTATTTCTAATATTTATTCAAAGGAACCCAAAACACTAAATCAAAAGGATCTATATATTCATATGTTTATTGCAGCAAGATATAAAAGCAACTTAAGTGTCCATCAATACATGAATGGATAGCCCAGCCAGTGTGGTTGAACATCAAACTATGATCCAGGAGGTCATGGTTCTATTCCTGGTCAGGGCGCATGCCCAGGTTGTGGGCTTGATTCCCAGTGGGGGGTGTGCAGGAAGCCCCCAATCAATGATTCTCTCTCACCATTGATGTTCCTATCTCTCTCTCCCTCTCCTTCCCTCTCTGAAATCAATAAAAATATATTAAGAAAAAAATAGATGAATGGGTAAAGATAAAGATCTATACAATGGAATATGATTCAGCCATAAAAAAATAATTAAATCTTGCCATCTGCAACAACAGGGATAGACCTAGAGAATATTATGCTAAGTGAAATAAGCCAGTCAGAGAAAAACAAGTAACATATAATTTCACTCATATGTGGAATTTAATGAACAAACTGAACTACCAAGCAAAATAGAGACAGACTCATAGATAAAGAGTAGGCAGACAGCTCAGGGAGGGGTGGTGGTGTTCGGGTGGGGGTGGAAGGATTAAGCAAAATAGAAAAAAAAAGGCTATAACAAAAGACAAAGAAGGGCCCAGCATTGGCATCATAGGGGTGCCAGAAGGAGGGGAGAGAGCAAGAAATCGAAAAGATATTTAGAGCCCTAACCGGTTTGGCTCAGTGGATAGAGCATCAGCCTGCGGACTGAAGGGTCCCAGGCTCGATTCCAGTCAAGGGCATGGACCTTGGTTGTGGGCACATCCCCAGTAGAGGGTGTGCAGGAGACAGCTGATCGATGTTTCTAACTCTCTATCCTTCTCCCTTCCTCTCTGTACAAAATCAATAAAAATATATTTTAAAAAAAGATATTTAGAAAAAGTAATGATGGAAAACTGATGGACAGCAGTGTGGTGATTGCTGAGGGGAGGGGAAGAGAGGAGGTGGAGGAGGTATGGGGCGGATAAATGGTGATAGACGGAGACTTAACTTGGGGTGGTGAACACACAATACAGTGTACAGATGATGTGTTGTAAAATTGTGCACCTGAAATCTGTATCATATTGTTTACCAGTGTCACCCCAATAAATTCAATGTAAAAAATGGGCAAGAATGGGAGTACTACCCATATTCAGAGAAACCGAGATACAAACCTGCACATAACTTTGAAGTACTTTGTCTACTCGAAATAAGTAGGTGTCATTGCTCACGTTGTTGTAGTTTTCAATGAAGAATCGGAGTGTTGAATTCATGTTTTTCTTGCTTGTGGACTTCTCCTGGAAGCCTCCCCACCTTTGAAAGTGACCCAATTTGGCCGTCAGGACCAGAGCAGCCAACAACATCAGAAGGGTTCTCCAGCATTCAGCTCCCATGTCTGCAGCTTCAGAAACCTCCTATCCACTGCACCTTCAGGCTCGCTCACTGCTCATCCACAGCCCTCACCAACGCAGCCTTTCCCCGGAGACAGCTGCCTGCATTTAAACAGAGACTGAGACCTGGGCCTCTTCCTTTCAACACCCTGCCCACAATTTGAAGGAAGGACCAGACAGAGAAATCTCTCTGCGTGGCTGTCCAACCTACTCTCAGGTCAGGTCATTTTCCACACCCATTCGGTTCTTCGGTGTTTCAGGCAGGCATAATTTCTAAACACCTGCCAAGGTGGGTAAGACCTTCTCCCTGCCTTTACACCTACAAAGGAAGAAAAACCTAAAACAGACCTCTACAGTGCTATGCAATAAGACCCGGTGTATTGGACAGAGGAACACCATTCATGGAAATAGGGAAAGGCTTATGGAGAACATGATGTTTGAACTGGGATATAAGAAATCAGGGGCATGGAGCAGGGTCAGGGGCATTCTACTTGCCTGCTTTGGGTTCCAACTATCTCACCCAGCCATCACCTATTTCCTATGCTTCTCTAGAGGTTCTCTGTACTCACCCGCCAGCTACTTACCACAGATTTCTGCCGGCTGGATTTCTCACTGTGCCTGCAGGCCCTGGCACTGGTTCAAGCTATCTTAGTATGAGCCCAGCAGAGCTTTGTGAGGTAAGCCCCACCCACCTCCTTGTGAGGGAGGAATACATTGTGAACTTTACTTATTCAGAATTTAATCATGCACTTGTGATGGTTGCCAAGTGGGAGGGGCCATGGTGGGTGAGTGAAAAAAGGGGAGGGATTACATTGTATAAATTGCTGGTTATAAAACAGTCACAGGGATGTAAGTACCGCATGGGGAATATAGTCAATAATACCGGAATAACTATGTATAGTATCATGTGAGTACTACTCATTGAGGTAATTACTTCATAAGTTATATAAATGTAAAATAACTATGTGGTACATCTGGATCTAATATATGTCACCTGGAATTGAAAAATTAAAAATAATATTTTTCAAAAAAGAAAGTTGATTTCTCAAGTTTGGGTGTTGCTTATAAAGGGAAGGAATGTCTCCTGTACCCTCTTTGGGGCTCTGGGTTGGCCTAAGAATTAAACTGGTATAAGACAGAGTAACCAGAGGAAAACACACACATTTAATTGAATTTTTACGTTTATGTGGGAGACCTGACAAGAGAATGGCAACCCAAAGAAGTGCTCAGAGCAGAAAGCTTGTATACCTGTAGACAAAGAAACAGATTTGTAAAGAATTGGCAAGACAAAGGAGTTTGGGTGAGGGGTAGTAAGTGGTAAAGAAGCCTCAAGGTTTGTTTATAAAGCCTTCACGGTGCTAAATTCCCCCACCTCTAGTGTTAAAGATGTTTTCCTTCCTTCTGGTACCAGGAGGGCACTTACACGGGGACATTTATCTCTTGCTTTCAAAGGAGAAGGGTATGGGGAGGTCAGAGTGTCTTTCCTGCTCCTGCCATTTTCTCAAACTTCTTCAGATTCCTCATCTGTCCCTCTAGTCCAGCGGTTCTCAACCTGTGGGTCGAGACCCCTTTGGGGGCCGAACGACCCTTTCACAGGGGTCGCCAAAGACCATCGGAAAACACATATATAATTACATATTGTTTTTGTGATTAATCACTATGCTTTAAGTATGTTCAATTTGTAACAATGAAAATACATCCTGCATGTCCACCACAACATGAGGAACTGTATTAAAGGGTCATGGCATTAGGAAGGTTGAGAACCACTGCTCTAGTCAGTCCTCACTCTATCAGGTTTGTCTCTCTGCCCTGTCACCTCTGCTCACCTAGCCTCTGGGTGTGGCCTGGGGGAGAGTGGGAGTTCCTGTAGGTTTACTGTGAGGGAAAAGAGAGAGAGAGAGAGAGAGAGAGAGAGAGAGAGAGAGAATGAGGGAAATACCCAGAAACAGAAGAAATCCCAATATATATCCCTGAAACCCTTAAATCACAAGTTCTAGTTTAGAGGAGGCAGTCCATTCCACCTCCTTTCCAGCTGACTAGATGGGAGGACCTAGAATTGTACGTTTTAGCACAGTTGTGGAGAGTTCTTACAATGTACACTCCCTGGACCCCACTCTAGGAGATCCTGATACAAAAAGCTAGTGACGCAGGAGTCTGTATTTCTTGGACATTCTTTAGAGTTTCCACATTGAGCCAAGTTTGGGAACTGTTTTAATCATCATACTGATGCTGCACTTCAGAGCTTCTGAGATGGCCCTGCTCCATTAAATCCCCATGTTATTGGACAGGGACCATCCAGAACAGGTAAACCTCTGGCCAGCCTGTAGTGTGTGGGTTCTTGACTTTATGCAGGAGAGATTTCACAGCATAAGTACAGGTGATATAGACAGTACTTTGATTAAAGCTAGGGACAGTGAAACAGGAAGAGCCTAGGATAGAAGCAACAGGAGAGAGAGGCGGGGCTGCTTTGGCTCTCTAGGAATGTTACAGGAAAGAAGTGAGCCAAGGTGAGGCTTCTGCCAGCTCACTGGAAAGTCAGAGAAAAGGGACCTTGGAGACAAGTTCAAGGGGTTAGCCAGGGGTGAGCTGCCACTGCCCATTGCTCCTCTGGTTGCAAGTTTCCTGGGGTCCCTTAGGAGATGCATGCCTGTGGGGGAAGGGAAAGGTATGGGCATGCTCCTGGGAGGGAGAGCTTTGCTGGGTCCTTTGTCTTGAAGGGTTTAAAAGACTGGGAGTTTAGGGGAGGTCTCAGGGGAAGATCTCATACAATATTCATCAATTTTAGGCTGATACACCAAATGAGATTTATTCCCATAATTTCATCTGTCCTTGTATGTGGTTGGCAAATGGTGCTAATTGGACTTCCAATATCTACTAGCATCTCTTTGAGTGGGATGATTTAAGCTATTTACCCTCTGGTTAGGAAGGAGAAGTGTAAACCATGTACTCTTGGGTCCTTGATTATGGAAGATAGGATGTTGTGACTTACTTGATGGCTGTAAACTGCCTGGCCATTTAACTCTCTGTCCTAGTTTCCCTAATCCACTTATCAAAGAATTTTCCCAGCTTCTTACAGTTCTGCCTCACCCATAGACTGCTCTGCTTTTCAAGTGCTTATGTCCTTTTTTGTTCTTTTCAGTTTTCCTCTTTACTACTGCTACCTCCAATTTCCTGCCCCCAAAATACACAAGTTAGAATAATGCATGTAGTAATAGTGAATAAACTCTACTTGAAGATCTGAGATTTCCTTCTACTTTTGGAGTCCAGCTGATATGGTTGTAATAAGCTAGTTATTAATAATAGGAAAGGAGCAAAAGGGGAGGCCAGACATTATAAGCACAGCCATCTGGGCACCTTCACCAGGAAGCTGAAACTTTAGACTCCCCAGGGAATCACTGGCCCATTCCCCAAAGATCACTAGGGGTAGGGGAGATGGACACGTGTGCAGTAAAGTCAGGGGTGACGTAGGGAAGGTCCCTGTCAGTCAAACTTGGCAACAGAAATCGTTTGCTAGAAGGACTGGGGCCACAGAAAACCTGTGAAAATTTGGGGATATAGAATCCCAAGACAAAGGAATTCTCACCCTCTTGGCTCTTGTGACTCTCTTACATTTGCCCATGTTCCTGCATAGCCGTGTGGCCCTAGAGGCCCCATGGCAGATGGCCATGCAGACCCCACATGCAATGGACTGCTGGACTGCAGCGGGGAACACACACTAAGCTAGCCTGCTGGGTTGGACTTGCCCCAACATGGAACGGAAACTCTTTGATCCCAGCCCTGCTAAAGGCAAAGACGGACTTCTTCCTTGGTGGGACTATGGGAAATGGAACCTGGGAAGCGCAGGGGTTTAATTCCACAGAAATAAAGCTTTCTACAATATTGCATCCTCCCGTGAGAGTCTCAGAAAATTCCTTTTCTCATGATATCACAAGAAGCTCACTCCCCCTCTCCTCCCAGCAACAGGTAGGTAGGTGGAGAGCTCCCTACAGATAACACTGCAATGCATAAACTCTGTGACGTTTGCTTCAGTTATCTCTCTAGGAGTTTGAGCCTTCTTGCCTTGCTCTCTGAAAGCATGGTCTTAGATAGATTTTGTGTGGCAGTGACCACAGAGTACCGATTAATAGTTTGAAATTGTCACAAGCTCTCATTTGGCAGTGATCTTTGTATTTGCGTAACCACCTTTGCTTTAGCATTGCCAAATGTAAACGATCTAGACAAGGCTTTGTATTAAAAAACAAACAAACAACTCCCTCTGGGACAGTCCCGGAAATCTTTGGCAGACAATGGCATCTATCTATGGATACTTCTCCTAGGAGATTAGAATTTTTATTGGAAGTCAGATATTGTGTCCCAGGAGATCTGCCGCCAATGGAAAACATTATGTAAAGGATAAAGAGAGCTCAATGGCTCACATCCATTGAAAAGAATTCAGTCAATAAAAACAGTGAATTATGCATATATTGCATATATGCAACTCAATTATAATCAAGCAAGAGAGGACCATTAGAAGGTTGCAATATGGGAAGACTGAAAAATAACTCTGAATTTATATTGGGAGAAATGATACATTCTTAAATGTCTTGCTCTGGAGGTAAAAATGTCTCTTTCTGCCAGCTGTTACTGGGTGGGTGAGTGGGTAAATGGGCATCGCACAGTTAATGAAGTTATTTTTGTGTGTGGCCGCTCTGGATTTCCTTTTGCAAAACTAGACTGTAGGTTGAGCATTCCATTCTGTGATCCAGGTATCTCATCCATCCACTGCCACATGCCAGTTGTGCTGAGCAGGAATTCCTGAACCAACATAATGCTGAACGTTTAAGGTGATCTTTCTGGAAGCCAGGGGTCATTTTCCATTTCCCGCATACTTAAAGGACTAAACTTCACCTTGGCCTAAGACCCCACCCCCAGCGCCAGCGGTCAGGGAGATTCGACCCCACCCTGGCCCGCTCTGCACCCCGCTGGGAGCTGTCCTTGACCCCAGCCGAACCAACCTGCGCTTCGCGCCTGCGCTCCCGCCTCCAGGGTGGGTCCCGGACTACAAATTCCGGCAGGCTGTGCGCACCGCGCCTGCGCGCGCCGCCTTGCAAGAAGGGAGCGAAGGCGTGGTAGGCGCACTCAGCCGGCAGAGGAGGCTGTGGCGGCGGCGTTAGGAAGTATGGACAACGCAGGGAAGGAGCGCGAGGCAGTCCAGCTGATGGCGGATGCCGAAAAGCGACTTAAGGCCTCCCACTCCTTCCTCCGAGGGCTGTTTGGGTGAGCGTCAGGCCGCGCGCGTCCTGAAGGGGTCTCCATCCCCGGTCGACTGCCCCCCAACGCGTCCGTCTGGGAGCCTCTAGGGCCCCCACACCTCTGCACGACGCGGTCTCTACAACCCTTAGAAAGCCCAGGGGCCTCCAGCCCCAGCGCACCCTCCCGAGATTCTCTAGGGCCCACTGAACCTACTCCTATGCCCCACTGTGTCCCCTCGGGGACGGAGCTGTCTTAGCGTTGGTGTGAGGATCCCACGGCCTTACGGGTCCGCGGCAGCCGGGTGTGCGGTGGCCCTAACCGCAGTGGCTGGACGGATTGGCTCGTTTCGCCCCCGCTGAGCCCGCGTAGCTAGGGAGACCTGTGTGGCGTCGGCGGGAGGCGGCCCGGGGAGTCCGCGGGGCTGCACCTTGGACCCCCGGTTCGCGCATCTGGAGTGCGATGCGCCCCGCGGTGGAGCAGACGGCCCCCAGCACCCCTAGCCCAGCGTCCGTGTGCCCATTTACATTGCGCCAAAGTAGACATTTAATAAATAGTCGTTGGATGGACGGATGTTTTCTCAGCTTAGCATTTTTTCTTCACCAGAGATCGATGTAATTGCGGGGGCCGCCTGTTTGGTTAAGGATAACGCAGCGAATCACTCTCATTTCCTGTAATTCTTCCATGCTCTTCTGGGGAAGGTCTTAAATTCGGACTTTGCAGAAAGCAAAGCCTGCATTGACAGTTCTTGGAAGCATTATGGGCAGGTGAATATGTGAATGATTCAGCTGTTTAGAATTAGAGAGGCAGAACTATCGCGGGTTTTGTTGTTGTTGTTTTTTCCATTTTGAAAGTGAAAGATCCTCTGCTGACACCAGGAGCGCATTTTTTATTCTTGAGAAGGGCAAGTGGCCATTGCATTAGTAGACGGGGCTTTATTTCTGTACAATTCAGTTTGGAATCTGCTTGTTTTGCCAGCTTCATTCTTCAGGTTGTGGTCCTTGACCGTTGTTGACACATCCCCAGGAACTGCTTAAATGCAGGTTCCACGCTGTGCACAGCAGTGTGGGGTGCAAAGATACAGACAGATAAGGCTTCCTGCCTTCAAGAACCTTTCCGAGGGCATGTATCCCAGCTGGGTTCAAAATTCCTCATGTGATGTGTAGTTCGAAATGCAGTGAATTCTAAGTTTGTTCTCCTTTAAAAGTTACCACCGTGCATAAGGAACACTGCCCAATACTTGATGCTAACACCAAACAGTAGCTCCTTTCTCTGATTCAGAAAACGCTTAAAATTTATTTAGATAAAATTTAATGTCCTAGTGTCTCATGTCAGGAGACATTTTAATGTCACAGCATATTTCAAGCCCGGGTGTCCTTCCCTGGAAGAGAATTTGTAATTGGCAGGAGAAAAAAGCATGCCAGCACTTGATGCTTGTTTCAGGGGAACATATTGCTTTTTTTTTTGTTTTTATAAAGAGGTGTTGTATCATTGTTTTTGTGAAATTAGGCCAAATCTTGTCATTAATCCTAAAAGGATTTTGAAAAGCCTTTTTTTTCTTTTGAAGGCCTTTTTGTTTTGAAAGAAACATCTATTTTTCCTTGGCTGGTAATCACCAATTGTTTTGTGTGTAATATTTTTTCCATTGATTTTTTA
>NW_005871262.1:1141684-1150956 GCF_000147115.1 Myotis lucifugus | reverse complement strand
AGAGAGAGAGAGAGAGAGAGAGAGAGAGAGAGAGAGATTGATCGGTTGCTTCCTGCATGCAGCCCAACAGGGACTGGGGATCCAGCCTGCAACCAAGATATGTGCCTTTCATTGAATCAAACCAAAGACCCTTGAGTCCACTGGCCCACGCTCTAACCACTGAGAACCTGGCTATTGCCCAGCTGGTGCTTTAAAGGGGACAGACAGGTGATGCTGTTTTGAGGATGTGGCAGCCATTAAAATGTGCTCAGCATTTTGCAGATATTTTACATCATGTATTCAGTCTTAACTACACATTAAACCTATTAGGAGTTCATTTTCTTCACTCATTGTTTATCCACCACCCACATTTGTGGCAGTACTGTATCCTCAAAACTATTCTATAGCTCTTCCTTTTTTGTGGCTTTCAGTAAAATTAAATGAAAATATGCATTGTATATTCCCAAGAAAAAAATCAGTCATGTATTATTTTGTGTGTAAGGCACAAGTCCTATGCTTGTTTTAGAAATGTCAGTGTTCCTTTTCCACATCCCTCCCATAGAAAAAGAGATGTCGAGGAGGCACAACCATCACAAGAAACCAGTTAGCGAGTGGTGCTTTGTGTTTCCTCTTGACTGCCAGTTCAACCGTGATGTGTTTTGTGGTTGTGGAATTAAATTAAAACTCACTCTTTCTGAATGGGTTACCATAGTATAGCAAAACTGCCAGCAAAAGAGTCATGTTTTCATTTTATGTGTTTCCAGAGGTGAGCTATTGAATTTGGTACTTGATTTCAAATTCCGATTTAGAATATTAGTGAACTGCTTAGAATGATCTCTAAATGAGCTGCTTAGTAGGGCTTGGATTTGTCAGTTTTGACAATAAGATAGTTTTGCAAGGCTAAGGCCTCTGTTACTACCCCTCCATCTTGCTGTTAGGAGACCACATTGGGGATAGCCTGCACCTCAAAGAGAGTGGCTGCTTAAGAATGACAGATGTTCTGGATGATTAATGCTTTCTTCTCTTGCTTTTGAATGTTCCCCCATCGCAAAGCTTATAACAGAGACATAAATCTGGCAGTGTCAAAATAAATTTAATGAAATAACCCAACCGGGTTATCTTGAAATAATTATAAGTCTAGAATTTCTATTTGTGAAAATAGGGAATATTTCTTACTCATTGTGGACCATTAATTATCAGTTTGCTTTTTTAAGAGAGAGAGAATGAAAATTAGAGAGAAATATCAGTTTGCTGTCCCACTTATTTATGCATTCATTGGTTTATTCTTGTATGTCCCCTGACCCCGGATCGAACCCACAACCTTGGAGTATCAGGATAACGCTCTAACCAACTGAACTATCCAGCCAGGACTCAGTATTTACTCAGCTTTATTTTGAGAAAGATTTTGCTTTAAGTTTTTCTAAAATGTGGGGATATGTGATACCATTTGTAAAACATTTAAGTCTCCCTCAGTTACAATAGATATTCAAATGTAGATTAAACTTTTTTAAAAAGTCAATAGCTCAGATTTAGAGACAGGTAGTATATTTCTTATGTACTAATATCAGCAATAGAATATTCTATATACTGGATAGTTATTTTCTGTATATTACATAATATATCTTACAGGGGTCCTCAAACTACGGCCCGCGGGCACATGCAAATACAAATATTGTATTTGTTCCCGTTTTGTTTTTTTACTTCAAAATAAGATATGTGCAAGTGTGCATAGGAATTTGTTCATAGTTTTTTTTTAAAGTATAGTCCGGCCCCTCAACAGTCTGAGGGACAGTGAACTGGCCCCCTGTTTAAAAAGTTTGAGGACCCCTGATATATTATATATGAACTATAATAAGTACAGCTCTAATTCTCTCATTTACTAATTTGGTGACCCTGGCCAAGTAAATCATACCCAGAGCTTCTGTATTTTTCAGCTTTCAAATGGGCAGAGGGAAATAATCTACTTTTCAAAATTGTAAGGATTGAATGAGGTATCAGAATGCTTATTAAGCTGCACAGAGCTATATTGCTATTATATCATTTGGTTTGTCCAATTATAGTGTCAAGTTACAGTTTGTGTATCAAACTGTATGGGTTACCATAGTATAGCAAAACTGCCAGCAAAAGAGTAATGTTTTCATTTTATGTGTTTCCAGAGGTGAGCTATTGAATTTGGTACTTGATTTTTAAATTCCAATTTAGAATCTTAGTGAACTGCGTAGAACAGGGGTAGGGAATGTCTGGCCCTTGAGCCGTATAAGGCCTGAGAAATCATTTGGTCTGGCCCTGCCAGGGCATTATGGTTGAGTTAGTTAAATGTTTGACCAAATATAGCAGGCTAATTTTTAAGTTGATAATTTTGTATGGCCCGAAAATGATGTTATAAATATCCAATATCCTTTGGCAGAAAAAAGATTCCCCACCCTGGCTTACAATGATCCCTAAATGAACTGCTTAGTATGGCCTGGGTTTGACAGTAAGATAGTTTTGAATGGCTAAGGCCTCTCTTACTATTTTCTCCATCTTGTTACTAAGAGACCAGATTGGGGATAGACTGCACAGTGCACATCAGATTGGCCTTTTTCTGTTTGCATTTTTGCAGTGTTCACCATTTATTCTCTCACTAGAGGCCCAATGCATGAAATTCATGCAAGAGGCTCGGCCCTCGGCTTCGTCCGGAAGGATGTCCAGGAGGTCGTTCGGCTCTCTGGTCTAATTAGCATATTACGCTTTTATTATTATAGATTCCTGTGAGCCCTGTGAGTGCATACTTGTTTATAAAAGGTCGGGATAACCCAGTGGTTGTGTGTGACTCTAGAATGTAAGCCCCTAGGGAGTCTGTCTTATTTTATTACTGAGGCATACCTCATTGTGGTGAGCAAGGGAGCATCCCTAAAAGGAATCACTGGTTAGTTAGGGGAGACCTCCCTAAAAAGCCAATAGAATCACACACAGGTTACACACAAAGAGTGGGAGCTTATGCAATAGAAGTGAGCTGAGCAAGCATCTGGCGCCAAGTCCCAGTCACTGGCAGCATCACAGGTGGAGAGGCGGTGTCATCCTCAAGCCAGGTGGCTACAGTGGTGGCACAGGTCCAGTGGAGTGGAAGTCTGACAGGGCTCCGAGCATGACCCTTGGTACAGCCAAGCTTGAGGACTGGGTGGTCAGAGCTCTGAGTTTTTATAGCCCACTAGAGGCCTGGTGCACGAAATTTGTGCACTGAGGGGAGGGGGGTTCCCTCAGCCCGGCCTGTGCCCTCTTGCAGTCCGGGACTCCTCACTCCTTGCCACCTGCCTGCTCGCTGCTCTTTACACTTGGCTCACTGCTCCTTAGCACTGCTGCAGAGGCGGGAGAGGCTCCTGCCACCGTCACTGCACTCACCAGCTGTGAGCCCAGCTTCTGGCTGAGTGGTGCTCCCCCTGTGGGAGCACACCGACCACCAGGGGGCAGCTACTGTGCTGACATCTGCCCCCTGGTGATCAGTGTGCATCATAGCGACCGGTCATTCCACTGTTCGGTCGATTTGCATATTAGGGTTTTATTATATAGGATAAGGGGTGGAGGTCCCACTCATATTGGTGTCTAGATGGAGCCCTTGTCCAAGTGTCCAGACTTATGATTTTGGTCATTCCAGTCCCCTCCTAGAGGCATTCCTGATGCACCCCCTTACCTTAGTCTTGACATAGCACTTGGCATAACTGTCATGGCTGACAGTGACTCCATTTTATATGGTTAAAGGTGTCCAAAAAGTCTGATAATGCTCTTGCTCTATACAGTCACTCAGCACATGGTATGCAGGAGGCACTTAGTGAATATTGGTGGAGAGAAAATGTGAATGCTAATACAAATGCTGATTTTTTTATTTATTTTTTACTCTTTTGTCTGGTTTTCAAGAGCAAAGGCAACAACATGAAAGGGAGTTCATGTCACTTATATGTTTTACTTAAGTATCTGTTTATTATAAATATAGTAGCTATATATGGTAGAAAAATGCAAGGAATACAGAAAGATTTCAATTAAAAAGTAAAACTCCCCCTGAATCTTCTCTCTCCTAAACATTACTCCCTAGAAGTGACTTTTTATTTTTATTCTTTTATTTTTTTAATATATTTCTTATTGATTTCAGAGAGGGAGAAAGAGATGGAAGCATCAATGAGAGAGAATGGAAGCATCGATGAGAGAGAATCATTGATCAGCTGCCCCCTTCCTGGGGATCAAGCCAGCAACCTGGGCATATGCCCTGACCAGGAATCGAACTATGACCTCCTGATTCATATGCCGATGCTCAACTACTAAGCCACACCAATCGGGCTGATTTATTAATATTAGACAGTATCTATCAATTGTGCTAAAAATGATGAATTTAGCATAGCTTACATGGCCTTGCATTTTCTCCTTTACTTCCTGATTTTACTAAATTAATTCTCAGTTTCTAAATACTACTTTTTATATGTAAATAATATGTAAAGCTATAATTCTACTTTAAAATTTTTAAAAAAATATTTCCCGCCCTAGTCGGCTTGGCTGAGTGGATTGAGCTTCGGCCTGCGGACCAAAGGGTCCCAGGTTCGATTCAGGTCAAGGACACATACCTTGGTTGCAGGCTCCTCCCTGGCCCAGGACCTGGTCAGGCATGTGCACAAGGCAAGCAATCAATGTGTTTCCCTCTCTCTTCCATTCTCTCTAAAAATCAATGGAAAATAGGCTCTGGTAAGGATTAAAAAATATATATGAATATATTTCCCTATTTCTTTGGGTTATAGAGTGGCTGTGAACGTATTGTCCAAACTGGGATTGATTGATTGATTGATTGATTGATTTTTGAGAGAGAGGAAGTGAGACTGACAGACAGATATAGATTTGTTGTTCCACTTACTTATTCATTCATTGGTTGCTATTTGCATGTGCCCTGATCAAGTATTGAAAACACAACCTTGGCCAAACTGGGATATTTTTGAGGTATCAAGAAAATAGATATAAATCAAGGGTGTTCATACAACCAAGATATAGGGTTATCCTAGTTATAGAAGACTTTATAATCTATTTTTATGCTTTTAATTTTTGAATATATGATTAGATTATAAAATCAGTAAAGCTTTTATACCTTCAAAATTTTTTCAGTGACTGACAGAGTTCACAGTAAGGAAACTTAGTAAGAAAATTTCAGAATGTTAGCTATTTCTGTATTTAAATGGAGCTTATTGTAAGAATGGTTTTTAATTAAAATCTAACTAATATATCACTACATTCTTGGTTTAAGTATATACTTTTTCATGGTAAGGAAGTATCTGTCAATTCCTGTCTTAATGGATGTTTTCATTAGGTATTGAATGAAGTTACATTTTTAAGGCCTTTTCAATATCTGTGGAGGTAAACATGATTTTTCTCCTTTGTTATTAATATGTTAATTCATGAATTTCCTCATAATGAACTGTCCTTGCATTCCTTGAATAAACCCTCTAGGTTATAATGTATTTCTCTTAATGGGCTAATGGATTCTGTTTTTAAATATCTTATTTCTGATTATTTTATTTCTAACCAGAGGCCCGGTGCACGAATTCTTGCATGGGTGGGGTCCCTCAGGGTGGCCTGCGGAGATCGGCCCCTGGCTTGCACCCCCAGCCTCACAGCCCCAGCTCGTGACCCCAGCCTTGCAGCCCCGCAGCCCCGCCTTGGCCTGGTGCCACCCCCTCACCTGCTTCACCATCTCCCCTGTGGGGCGATCAATTGGGGCAGGCCCCCCACCCAGCTCCCTCAGCACCTGGGTGGGGAAGATAGTCCCCTTTCAGGGCTTTCCAGCTCCATTTTAAATGAGGTTTTCGTTATTTAGGTTCACAGGGCAAAAACAAGACTTCACATTATTTGATGATCAATTGGTTTTTAAAACTCAAATGCATTGCCCTAGCCAGTTTGGCTCAGTGCATAGAGCATTGGCCTGCGGACTGAAAGGTCCCGGGTTCAATTCCTGATCAAGGGCACGTGCCTGGGTTGCAGGCTTGATCCCCAGTAGGGGACATGCAGGAGGCAGCCAATCAATGATTCTCTCTCATCATTGATGTTTCTATCTCTTTCTCCCTCTCCCTTCCTCTCTGAAATCAATACAAATAAAAAAATTTAAAAACACACACACATGACTTACCTGCATGTAGATATCATCTGAGCTCTCTGAAATAATGGGCCTGTAATTTTCCTGAGCTGATTCCCTGCCAGCCCTCTAAATGGGAACGAACAGGATGGCATAGTGAAGAGAAGCAGGGACTCACAGGCTGACTTCAAGGACTCAAGACACAGCGCCCCTACTCGCTGACGTCGGTGGGACATAGGGCTGTGACCAAGCTTCCTCAGTGTAACATGGGTGGGGGTTGGACACTCGGTTTTTTCTAACCTGAAGTTTAATGTTCTTTCCTTAGCATTAAGGGGCAGGAACTTTATTTCCTGTGTTTTCTGGCACACACTGATCTCAATGAATGATTCCTGAGTAAGCATGGTCAAAAAGAGGAGGGAGGTCAGCCTTGCCCCAGGAATTGGAGGGAAGGGGGAAGTCCGCTGGGCTGCTTGGCGGTGGGGATGGTGCTGGTGGTTCTTGTTCAGGCTGGTCACTGTTTTCTTCATGGTGGTAAAGTGTTTTCTTCTTCAAGGTTAAGATACCATAATAGCAAAAAATAGTTAATTTGGCCCAATTTAGCTTTCTTAATGTCAATTTAGTATCATTATATACATTATATCCACTTTATAATGTAGTTTACCTCACAGAAACTTGTTTCTGTTTTCTAGACTCTTCTACCTCACTATGTGGTCTCTGGATAATAATCAGTTGCATTATTTGATTGTGAACTCTGAATATTTGTCCTTAAAACTTATAAAAATTAATTTTCATGTGTACTAGTAAAAGAATAGGCATTTGAAATAATTTCAAAAGTCCTTTTATTTCGTTAAATTTTAAACTTAAGTTATCTTTATGATAAGTGACTTTCTCTAGTACTTTGAAAATAAAAATACTATGTTTTTTCTTGTGTGTTTTTTAAAAAAACACCGTATATTTATTGATTTCAGAGAGGAAGAGAGAGGGAGAGAGAGAAGAAACATCAATGATGAGAGAGAATCATCAGCTGCCTTTTGCACGTCCCCCCCAGTGGGGACTGAGCCCACAGCGCAGGCATGTGCCCTGACTGGGAATCCAACCGTGACCTCCTGGTCATAGGTTGACACCCTCAACCACTGAGCCACACTGGCCCAGGCAAAAATACTTATGTTTTAAGAGATGTGAGGGTCTTGAGTCTAGCAGGGTGCACTTAATATTTTTATAATGATCACTAAACTTGAAATCAGGTGTTCAGTTTCACCACTGACCTTGCCTGAATGACCTTGGGTGAGCCATGACCTCCAGATACAGTTTTCTCTTCTTTAAAGTTGATATAGCGTCTTTCATGATTGTTGCAATAGTGAAATGACATAACGTGGAAATAACCAGCATAAAACCTGGCATAATGTAGGCGTTCTATCTCTGAAAATAATAGGATGAAGTATATTTTAATTAAGCTAGTTCTATTTGGAAACCTTTAATAAGAATGATTGTGTTATAATTATAGTTAAAGATTCCTGGTATACTTTAGAAAAACAAGACACAAGAAAATAGCAAGCCTTTGTTAGATCCAAAGAGCTATGCTTAATATTGAAAACTCTGTCATGTTGGGAATTTTTCATTGTGGAAATTAGCTAATTGGTTTTTTAAAATATATATGTGCAGATTTGAAGTGGAGGAAAAGGAGCATGAGGTGTGAGTAAGAAAAGGCTTTGCTATTCTTCACTTTCACTATTGGTATGGCTTGTTGCCATCCTGTCACTCGCTGCGTGACGTAGCCCCCAAAGCTTTTTTTGTTTGTTTTTTTATATGTGTGTATATATACATTAAAAGTGTAGAAATCAATCATTTTAGCATATTCATGGAGCTGTGTAACCATTGCAGCAATCAGTTTTAGAACATATTCATAATCCAGAAGGAAACTCTGCCACTTTTTTTTTCAGCACTCCCACTGTAGGCAGCCAGTAATCTGTTTTCTGTCTCTATGGATTTGCCTGTTCTATACCTTTCATCTATATATATAAAATCCAAGCGACTGGAACGACTGGTTGCTATGACATGCACTGCAGCTGGCCAACCGGCCCGATCTGGGGCGGGGCTGGCCAGCCAACCTCCCGTGGTCCCTACCCCCGGCTGGACCCCACCTGTGCACAAATTCATGCACCAGGCCTCTAGCATAAGTGGAATTGTACATTATAAGCTCTTTTGTGACTGGCTTCTTTCACTTAACATATAATGCTTTCAAGGCTCATCCACATTATGTCATGTATCAGGACTTCATTCCTTTTTATTGTCTAATAATATGTCTGTGTGTGTATACCACATTGTACTTATTCATTTATCAGTTGATGGACATTTTGGTTGTTTCCACTTTTTGACTATTTTGAATAACTAGAGGCCCGGTGCATGAAATTCATGCACGGGGAGGAGGGGAGGGTTCCTCAGCCCGGCCTGCACCCTCTCGCAATCCGGGACCCCTCGGGGGATGTCTGACTGCCGGTTTAGGCTCGATCCTGCGGGCCTAAACTGGCAGTCGGATATCCCTGTCGCAATCTGGGACTGCTGGCTCCTAACCGCTCACCTGCCTGCCTGATCACCCTTAACCACTTGCCTGCCTGCCTGATCGCCCCTAACCACTCACCTGCCTGCCTGATCGCCCGTATCCATTCTGCCTGCCTGTCTGATCATCCCTAACCACTCTGCCTGCCTGCCTGATGCCCTTAACTGCTCACCTGCCTGCTTGATAGTCCATAATCGCTGTCCTGCCTGCCTGATTGCCCCTAAACACTCTGCCTGCCTGATCGCCCCTAACCATTCACCTGCCTGCCTGCCTCATTGCCCCTAACTGCTTGCCTGCCTGCCTGCCTGATCACCCCTAACCACTCGCCTGCCTGATCGCCCCTAATTGCCCCTGCCTGCCTGATCACCCCTAACCACTTGCCTGCCTGCCTCATCGCCCCTAACTGCTTGCCTGCCTGCCTCATCGCCCCTAACTTCTTGCCTGCCTGCCTGCCTTATCACCCCTAACCACTCGCCTGCCTGCCTGCCTGCCTGATGGCCCCTAACTGCTTGCCTGCCTGCCTGATCACACCTAACTGCCTCTGTCTGCCTGCCTGATTGCCCCTAACCACTCTGCCTGTCTGCCTGAACACCCCTAACCACTCGTCTGCCTGCCTGATTGCCCCTAACCACTCTGCCTGTCTGCCTGAAC
>NW_005871262.1:1073440-1141584 GCF_000147115.1 Myotis lucifugus | reverse complement strand
ATTGAGTACATATTTTGGGTCAAGTCCTGCAATGGCAATTATTATGGATTTATTTCTTTTGATCCTCATAATAACCCAGAGTATCCTGTCAAATAATAGACAAACATGGTAATTAACCGTACCTCTGACATGCTTCCCATTGGCTAATCAGGGCGATATGCAAATTAACTGTCAACCAAGATGGCGGCCGGCAGCCACACAGCTAAAGCGAACAGGAGGCTTGCTTGCTCCAGTGATGGAGGAAGCCAAGGTTCCCTGCCTGCTGCTGCCGGCCTCTGAGCTGCAGTCTAAGAAACAGTGTTGCAATTATAGAAGCTAAACAAACCCCAGAAACCTGCTTTCAGCCAGCCGGGCCTCAGAGCTGGAGTTGCAACAGTGTTTCAATTATAGAAGCCAAACAAACCCAGATACCTGCTTTCAGCAGGCGAGGTCTCAGAGCTGGAGCCGAGCCTCAGAGCTAAAGCCGGCTCTCAGTTCCAGTGACAGCCATAGAAGGTAAATAAATCCCAGAATAAAAAAGAAAAAAGAAAAAAAGGAGAGGTTGGGAGCTTCAGTCACCTGCCAGCCTGAAAACAGCCCTCAGCCCCTCACCCAGACTGGCCAGGCACCCCAGTGGGGACCCCCACCCTGAAGGGGGTGTGACCAGCTGCAAACAGCCATCATCCCCTCATCCAGGCTGGCCAGGCACCCAAGCGGGACCCCCACCCTGATCTGGGACACCCTTCAGGGCAAACCAGCTGGCCCCCACCCGTGCACCAGGTCTCTATCCTATATAGTAAAAGGGTAATATGCAAACTGACCCTAACAGCAGAATGACTGGGAATGACTGGTCACTATGACACACACTGACCACCAGAGGGCAGATGCTCAATGCAGGAGCTGCCCTCTGGTGGTCAGGGCGCTCTCACATGGGAGGAGCTCTGCTCAGCCACAAGCCAGGCTGATGGCTGCCAGTACAGCGGTGGTGGGGGGAGCCTCTCCTGCCTCCTCAGCAGCACTAAGGATGTCTGACTGCAGTTTAGGCCTGCTCCCCGCTGGCAAGTGGATATCCCCTGAGGGCTGCCAGGCTGCCAGAGGGATGTCTGATTGCCATCTTAGGCCTAATCCCCCGGGGAGCGGGCCTAAGCCAGCAGGTGGTCATCCCCTGAGGGGTCCCAGACTGCAAGAGGGCACAGGCCGGGCTGAGGGACCCCCCCCCCCTCAGTGCACAAATTTTTGTGCACCGGGCCTCTAGTAGATAAAATTATCCTCAGTTTACACATGCAAAAATAGAGACTCTAAGAATTAAAGAACTAGGCTAGAGTCAGTTAGTAGTTACTGTTGTCTAAGATATAATTCATACCTGGGCCTACCAGCTAAACTGCAGTGAACTGCATGCCTCTAAACTGGAGTTTGAAGCCTGTTGGAGTTCCTGGCATATGCAGATACCCTCATTCACGTTCATGTCATACTCACTTTTGTCAGCCTTGACCTTTCTTGTCTCTTAGTCTTTTTTAAAAATATATTTTTATTGATTTCATAGAGGAAGGGAGAGGGAGAGAAAGATAGAAATATCAATGATGAGAGAGAATCATCGATCGGCTGCCTCCTGCACGCCCCCTACTGGGGATCGAGCCCACAACCCAGGCAGGTGCCCTTGACCAGAATTGAGCCTGGGACCCTTCAGTCCGCAGGCCGACACTCTATCCGCTAAGCCAAACTGGCTAGAACTATTAGTGTTTATGTCCATACTTCACTCTCAGTTACTCATCATGTGTTCTGCACAGTTACGGTCTGCTGTGTCATGGTTTTCCTCTGGTTATTCTGTGTTTATAATATAGATAGATAAGATAGAGAAACATCTTTAATTGAGGGGCCTGCGCTTAGTGAAAACAAGGTTGATTTTGAAAATTGGTGGAAGTTATAGAGGGTTATTTTGGTCTTTATGTGAGAAGAAATTTCTAAGCAGCTAAAACTGTTCCTCAATGTAATCAGCTGCCTGGTGAAGAACTTTCTAGAACTGAATGTTCTGAAAGCAGCAGTGGAGTTCCCTCCTCTAAGGATGTTATAAAATGCATTTCCACACCAGTGAGTGGCAGGAGCCTAAGGCCCCTTCCACCCTGGGGAAGGGCTTGCTCCCTGCCACAGCTGACAGATAATATTAGCCATAGAGCAGTGTGACTCGTTCTTATATGCTCTGGCTTCAGGTTTTGTTTTCATTTTCAAGTCTAAATAAACATAGTGCCAAACTGTTGGAAATTAACTTGGTAAAGATGTCTTTATCCTTCCAATTTTAATCTCCTCTGAAAAAGGTACTTCTGATTTCTCAGATTGATATAAACTTTAGTTTGCATGCACGGAGAGGACTCTGGTTAAGGGTGAAGATCGGGGGTCAGCCAGATCAGTATTTGAGTCTCAGTTCTGTGGCATCCTTGCTATGTGACCTTGGGCTAGCTACTTTACTTTTGTTTGCCTTAGTTTCCTCATCTGCAAAATAGGAATAAGAGTCTCCCCTTTAAGCAGCTGTTAGGATTCTATACTGCTTGTCTGGCACATAGTATATGCTCATTAAATAATTATGATTTGAGGATTAGGAATGTGGATGGTTATTATAGAAAAACTTAATCTCATTTTTTAAATTTTTCTCAGAGGAAACACAAGAATAGAAGAGGCTTGTGAAATGTATACCAGAGCTGCAAATATGTTCAAGATGGCTAAAAATTGGAGTGGTATGTATACAGTTTTTGTTTGCTTGCTTTTGAGGAAGATACTTTTAAAATCATTTTGAAGGAGGAAATGACTGCTGTCCCCTTAGAGAATAAGATTGTAGATCTGATACCTCAAGCCAGGTATCAGAACTGGGATTAAAGGACCTTGATTTAGTGAATGAAGTTGAAATCCTGACATAAAATTTAAACATAAGGACTGGGTCTGTTTTAGTTTCTATAAACCACTTCCTACAGTAATAGTAATTTTTTTCTTTTTCTTTCTTTTTTTTTTTACTTTAGAGAGGGAGGAAGGGAGAGACAGAGAAACATCAATATAAGAGATACATAGACTGGTTGCCTTGACTGAGGATCAAACTGTAATTTTTGCTTCTTATTAATGTACTCAAATAAATCTATTGCCATAAAAATTGAAAGTTGTAGTAAAACTCAATAAAAACAAATCAGATAAATAAAAATGCCTACTTTTCTTTACCTACACATTAGCAGAGAACTTCTATTTTTTGCTCTGAGAACAACTCTGTGATAATTGATTGTGGTTCCACTGAGAAATGTGACAATGGGAGCGTTACTTATATATACCCCAACAGACTTTTTGTCATGTTTTAAAGTCATGCTTTCTACCCAGTGAAATTACACGTAACAGAATCAACAGAATTATTATTTTCATTGGTCTGAGAGGGGATGTTTCTTTCTAACACTGACTTGAGAAACAAAGTTATCCCTATCCCTCGAAAAAGGGGCTTGTCATGGTAGGGTGTCTCTTTAGTGAAATGAAGATGGCCTTCAACCAGAACAAGGACATGGTCTCTGCACCCTGGCCTACAGTGGGGTCCTTGCCCTCCACACGTTCATTTCCCCATTTCCTATTCCTTCCACCCTCCGCTTTATTGAGATACCAGAGGCCCGATGCACGAAATTCGTGCAAGGGGCTCAGCCCTCGCAGCCGCAGCGGCTTCGTCCGGAAGGTCGTCCAGCTGTCCGGTCTAATTAGCATATTATGCTTTTATTATTATAGATTATTATAGATAATTGACACAAAACTTTGTGTAAGCTTAAGGTTGGTTTACCCATTTGCTTTTTAAAATCATTTCAATGAAGAAAATGCTGTTGAACTAGATGAATATGAAAGGTCTTTTTCTGGCTTTAAAATTTTTTTGTAGGTTTAGTTTTAGATAAAAAGGTCATGTTATATGTTTTCAAAATACACTTATGCCTGAATTAATTACTGCAAAAAAAATGGAGGAGAAAGGAATATTATCTCAGCATTCACATCTTTTGTTTTGTTTAGGGCCTGTAATAGTAGGCGAAGAGTGGTCTTATCTAAAAAGACCACTTGTTTTATCTGGTGATCAAATGTTCTAACCTAAGGAAATTCCATTTCAGAGAGGCTATTAACATTAATATACCTAAAGAGGCTTTGTATTTATCCTCCCCCATCATCTCTTGCCTACTCTGATATATCAGGTTCTGCATTTTTTTCTGGTCTGTTTTAATGAACCACCAAAGTAATTCCGTTCAAACGTGTCAGCTTATGTCATTTCAAATAAGGGCTAAAGTCCTGAACAGTGGCCTTCTAGGACTTACCTGATCTCTGATCCCTGACTCTTCCTGTCTCGTACCTCATCTCCTACCCACTCCCCTCATTTGCCGGGCTCCTTCCTCAAAGCCCTTTGGGCACTCTTTCTTCAAAATAGAGTGTAGCTGATTCTCTTTATCTCCTTCAAATATTGCCTTCTCAGTGAGGTCTTCCTTGGCCAACCCTTTTAAAGATAGCAATTCAGCCCTAACCGGTTTGGCTCAGTGGATAGAGCGTCGGCCTGCGGATTGAAGGATCCCAGGTTCGATTTCGGCCAAGGGCATGTACCTTGGTTGCGGGCATATCCCCAGTAGTGGGTGTGCAGGAGGCAGCTGATTGATGTTTCTCTCTCATCGATGCTTCTAACTCTCTATCCCTCTCCCTTCCTCTCTGTAAAAAATCAGTAAAATATATATTTTTTTAAAAAGATAGCAATTCACTATCTAGCAAAATTAATTAAAAAATGTTTACTAATTTATATTGTGTATGTGTTTTTATTATGTACTGTCTCCTCACTAGAATGTAAACCATAGAAGTCCAGGATGTTTCATCTCTGCTATACCTGCAGGACCTGGACTGGTGCCTGCAGCATGGTAGACGCTCAGGAGACTCATGTAGTAAATGGCTAAATATTAGATTCTGTGAAATTATTTCTGTGTAGCAGTGGTGGTTATCATAACACCATTGCATATCGAGTTTTAAAAGTTAGAAAGATTAAGCTAATTTGATTGATACTGAGCTTTGGAGAGATCATCCTGGCAGGTATTAGACCAGTTTTACAGGTGAAGAAATTTAGCTTGAGGAGTTGTATGACTTTAGTTTAATATCTGCTCCTTTAAATACACTTTTAAGTTTGGGGAAATTGAGTGGCATTTGTTAGCAGTGATTAGAATGAGTGCTCAGTGAAAAAGTAAGCCAGCAATTAGTTTTGGAAGAGCTAAATGATAAAAGCCAGCAATTAGTTTTGGAGCATGAAATGATAAAATCAAAACACTTAATATTGTCTGGGGAAATGGAGTCAGCCCTAGAGAGCCTGGAGTTGTGGTATTATACTCCATGAGGAAAGGATGGACCGTTCGTTATTGGTTCTGGGACAGTCAGCATAGATAAACTGCAAAAAATGAAGTTACTGGTAGAAGAGGAAAGATGTAGGTTATAAAGGAAGTGATGACATTTAAACATACCAAACCACTGGTATTGGTTGTAGGGTAGATTTGCATGTAATAATAATAATGACCAACACGTGTAACTGGAGCCAGTCTAAGCACTTTACTTGGGGGATCCATGTTAGTACCACACTGTTCGGAGGCAGAGCCCATCAAAGCTTCCATTCAGCTGATACGTTCCTGAACTGTCCCTCAGAAGTTAGCTGCTGCCCCAAGTACCTCAGGGCCTACCCCTACCCTTGCAGTGGCATTGGCCCCTCCTCTGGGAACCCCTCATGATTCATCAAGGAAGTGTTCTCTCTTCCATGCTGGTGGCTAAATATTTTCAGAACTTCCTGGGCACTCTTTAAATCTTGCCCAGAAATACAAGCAGTGGGTACTTAGGCATCTGATACTATTTTCTGTATGTTTTGGAATTGTGTTTTTTTTTTTTAATACCAAAAGGTTTTGTGATATTCTTAAATTGTGCTTTTCCTAGTGGAACAAATCCTTTCCTCTCCATCCCTGTTAGTACTAACTTTCCTATTCCAGAACTTAAGAAAAACTTTGGATTCCACAATTGAAGGCCTAATTATCACTCTTGAGAAACTTCCTTTGTCCATGAAACCTTCATTAGCAATTTCTTCAACAATTACAACTAAATCCAGGGGACACTGTAAGAGAGATAGATGACCTCAGTGTTTTACCTTTCTTTAAGCATTAGTAGCTTCAGTCTGCCAGTCAGTGTTCAGTATGCGCTGTGGGATAAAACTGAGTGGCCTGGTACTAGGCTGTCGCTATTGAATGGAAGCTGATAGCCTAGCAGTGGTCGGCAAACCGCGGCTTGCGAGCCACTTGCGACTCTTGGGCCCCTTGAGTGTGGCTCTCCCTAAGCCTTAGGAGTACCCTAATTAAGTTAATAACAATGTACCTACCTATATAGTTTAAGTTTAAAAAATTTGGCTCTCAAAAGAAATTTCTCTCGTTGTACTGTTGATATTTGGCTCTGTTGACTAATGAGTTTGCCGACCACTGGCCTAGGGCCCACTTGGGAGGTCTTCTGTGGCTGAGAGAAGCTTCTATCACTGTTTGACTTGATTCTGGCTGTTTTTATATATACCTAAGATGCATTGATTGCATTTCCATGTGCTTCTGACTGAAATACTTCTTTCAGTGGCATGGAACTTTCTAGCACTTAGGGCATGGGCTGTTCTGTAGGGATACTTGTTCCTCTCTGTTTAATTGTAATAATTTATCTTCCTCAGCTGCAGGAAATGCATTTTGTCAGGCAGCCAAACTCCATATGCAGCTTCAGAGCAAACATGATTCTGCCACCAGCTTTGTGGATGCTGGGAATGCTTACAAAAAGGCAGACCCTCACGGTAAGACACACCTCTGTCTAGGACAGCGATTTTCAACCTGTGTGCCGTGGCATACTGGTGAACCACAGGAATTTTTATTAAACCATGCAATATCTGACTATTTAGATAGGGGCACTGAACTCTTTTCCCTTAAATTGTCAAATTTTAAAAATGACAATAGCCAACGCAACAATAGCTGTCCGATGTGAATGAATCAATAGTATACCCTTTTTTTGGTCAGATCAGCAAAAAGTATACTGTATTTTTTTGTGTGCCACAGAATGAGATGAAAGGTTGAAAATCGCTGCTCTAGGATGGTAGGGCTGAAGTTGGTGACCTTTTTCACAGGTTAGCGCTGATAAAAATAAACTTTTGTACTTTGGAATGATAGAGATTTTGGTAACTTTTAAGAATTGTTGTTTCATCATTTGCAGCTTTAATGAAGAGAAGATATGTTAAATTTAACCTGGTGGTTTAGTTGCTTAACAGCATTTTCTTAAACTTCATTTATATTGCATTTTGGAGAACTTTTTGGAAATTAGCTTTAATTTTATCTAAGGCTTATTATGTCCTAATTTTATGAATATGTAGATTGATTATTAGAAGAAACGCCCATGTTTCCTCACTCTTAAATACTTAGCACGTTTTAAGATCCAGTTATTGGGAAATTAGAATATCCGATGTTGGTTTTTTTGTTATTGTTTGTTTTTTGAGAGAGAGAGTAAAACATCAATTTGCTGTTCCACTTATTTATATATTCATTGGTTGATTCTTATATGTGCCCTGATCGGGGATTGAACCGGCAACCTTAGCATATCGGGACAACACTAACCAACAGAGCTACCCTGTCAGGGCAGTATCCGCTGATTAAAATCAACTTATTTACACACTATTCATCTGACTTTTTAAAATGTTTTTCAAAGTATTTGTTTTAAGAAAAGAGAGAAGTTGGATATTTAAAGTGGTAAAATTTTGCAAATGTTGTATTTCTTTTAATTAGAGGAGTGCACATTTAACAATTAAAAGCATTAATTCCTTCCCTCTCACACATGCACTGGTAGCTGTGGGATTTCTCTTTTTTCTTTTAGCAGTCCATTTTAACATAGAAATCCCAACTTTTATGATTATATCATACAGAAATAAGATATTTTCAAGAGCTTTTGTGTAGAGATTGACCACGGTTGATTTCCAAAAGTGAAAAACTGAACACAGCCTAAATGAGCAATGAGATAAGAATGGTACCCCTAGCCCTAACCTGTTTGGCTCAGTGGATAGAGCGTCAGCCTGCGGACTCAAGGGTCCCAGGTTCGATTCTGGTCAAGGGCATGTACCTTGGTTGCGGGCACATCCCCAGTAGGGGGCGTGCAGGAGGCAGCTGATCGATGTTTCTCTCTCATCGATGTTTCTAACTTTCTGTCCCTCTTCCTTCCTCTCTGTAAAAAATCAATAAAATATATTAAAAAAAAAAAAAAAAAGAATGGTACCCCTAGCCAGTGGACTAAAGGGTCCCGGGTTCGATTCTGGTCAAGGGCACATGCCCAGGTTGTGGGCTCAATACCTAGTAGGGGGCATGCAAGAGGCAGCTAATTAGTGATTCTCTCTCATCTTGATGTTTCTATCTCTCCCTCTCTTCCTCTCTGAAATATATATATATATATATATATATATATATATATATATATAAAGAAATGGTAAAGTTATAATACATCAGTATTGTAGAATATGATGCAGTTACTACAGTCTTTGATTTCAGAGAATCTTTATTGACCTGGTCAATGTTTACATGGTAACTGAAGAACCACATGAGAATTGAGATCTCAAATTCATAATAAAGTCTGTGCACATAAAAATGCACCTAGAAAAGACTGGAAACATGAGAGTGGGTTTGAGTGGGATCATAGGTAGCTTATTTTTCTCTTTATATTTTCCTGTAATTTTAAGGGAGCGACAGTGAATTCACATTTCTTACATAGTTTAGGAGGAAATTGCTTTTAACTTTTGTTCATCTACTTTCTGATTTTTTAGTTAGGCCTTTTTACTCTGCCACCTCTCTTCTAGAAGCAATAAATGTGGAGCTGTCAGACATGTGCCAGAATTATAAACACCACCATTTTGTGATGGTGTGTTGGTTCTGAACACAGCCTAACTTTTGGAAAAATAATATACTTTACCAACACTGTCACTTACTAGATTTTTTTATTCCTTTTGTGTGTATGTTATTATACCAAAAGTTAGTATCTTTAACATTGTACAAAATGTTGACTTAAGAGTTGTCTGAACAGGGATTTCAAAGTGCTTTGATTTTGGCTGCATGAAGAGTAGTCTATTGAAGTCATCTTTCTTACAGAGAACTTTCTTCCAGAATTAATATACTGTATATACATGATGTCACTGAAAAATACAATTACATTTGTGTTTCAGCAGGTGTAAATGATGGGTGTTGATGACAGTCCCATTTGTTTGCTTTATAATGCAATCTCTCCCCTGGATGGAGTCCTCACTCGTAGATTAAGAGTAACCGAGCCAATACCACTCTAGCTCCAGTTCCCTAAGTTGTACTGCAGCTGCTACAGACAGAGCATGCTGAGGGGGCCTGGACTTGTGTATGATTCATGTTTGTTTCTCATTAAAGAATATGCCCACCCTCTGCCCCAAATGGGACCTCCTTAATGTTCTAGTAGCAGCTAGGAAAATAGGCTCACTTGAACCCTCTTTGACTGAATGGATTTTTCATTGTTTTTCTTAAATGCCTACGCTTCAGAGGCTATCAACTGCTTAAATGCAGCCATCGACATTTACACAGACATGGTAAGACATTACCTTGCTTGAGTGACTGTGGGGTGGACTCCTTGAAATGGCTTAGAGTTGTATTTTTTTTTTTATCTTGTTCCTAAACTGATTGGCATTAAAATATGTAAAACAGGAATATAACTCTGTTTTTTGTTTTCCCCCAGGGAAGGTTTACAATCGCAGCCAAACACCACATTACTATTGCTGAGATTTATGAGACTGAACTTGTAGACATCGAGAAGGTAAGCAATGGGTCACATTCTCATAACCTTGGCGTGAAGCAGGTAACTGACTCCAGGGACTCTTGCCTCTTCCATCAGAGTTGAATGGAGTAGCGTGACCGTCATGCATGGCTACACGTGGAAGTTTTAGGGGCTTGGTGGCTAAGGAGTAGAGGAACTGTTTTCCTGGAGTAAGTATTGGAGATGAGAGCTAGTGAAGATTTACTTGCTGTGTCTGCTTATGTGATTCATGTTAGAATCTTCATCTCTTTTGCTGAGGCTTCTGTGGCCCTGGGAAGGAAGCTTAAGTACTGTGGGCATTTGCACATCTTTGTCTTCAGGCCTTGAAACCTGGGGAAGAAGGTAGCTGAACACCAACTTGGCCACATGTCTGCTTCACTCAAGCCTGGCTTTTTAAGTGGTGGTTTAGACTAGTACAGGCATACCTTGGAGATATCATGGGTTTGGTTTCAAACCACTCCTATGAAGTGAAAAGCACAATAAAGTGAGTCACACATGTGAATTTCCAAGTGCATATGAAAGCTATGTGTACACTATACAGCACATCCTAGTATAGCATCGTTTGTTCAGCGTTGTTCCATTGTAACGATAAGATACTGTAGGAACTTAACTCTTGTGTATATTAATTGGCCTATGGTAAAATTGGTTACGTTATGTCATTTCACTTTAGGTGGTAGAACCTATCGACAACATTAAGTGAGGATTTACTATAGCCTATTCAGTGTGCAGTAGCATTATGTCTATTAAAACAGTGTATATACATTAATTAATAAAAAGGTTTTATTGCTAAAAAATTTATCATCTGAGCATTCGGTGAGTCCTAATCTGTTTGCTGGTTGGATTATTTTTTGATGTTGATGAAAATGCAATAAAACAAGGTATGCCTCTAGTAGCAGAAGAAAAGAGGAAGAAGGAAACACCTTTTGAGAAAATACTGTTTTCCAAACATTGTCCTTGGTAGCATGCCATGAATGTTACCACATTTCAGCTTTATGGCTATGGAAAAACTAGGACTCACAATGGTTCCACTGCCTATGCTCACTCAGACTGGAACGAGTGGAGCGTATGCAAAGCTGGCCCAGCACTGTCCTATCTCCTGCTGCCTTCTCAGTGAGGGGATCTCCTGCAGGGCTGGAGTGTACCCTGGTGAAAGGAAAACACATTGGCCACACTTCAGAGGCTGCCTCAACTCAGACTGGAGACAATTGTTTATGTAAAGCTGTCCTCCTGAGTACTGCGGATGACACAGGTGTGAATCAGAAAGAGAAATGTAGTGGAGATCATCACTCTCAGAATAATGAACACTAAACATGCTGAAAGATTCCAGTTGCCTCCTATCTCAGTGGTCGTGGCACTCCCCGTGCCTGCTGTGGCATTGGACAGTTGTCATTCTTCCTCTCCTTTGTTTTACTTCTTTCTTGGCTTTTAGAACATGTCTCCCACCTGGTCCTCTGGCCACCTCACTGAGCGCTCTCTTCCTGACTCCTTAGCTGGTTCCTTTTCTTCTTCTCACCCTGTAGTGTGACCCCAGAATTGGGTCGTTGTCTTCTCTCCGTCTTGCTCCCTCGGTATGTCTATCTGCACTCACTCAGGATCACAACTTTAAGTACCATCTGTATTCCAGGACTTGCAAATCTGTCTGCAGCCTAGACCTCTATCCGAGCTTTAAATTCCTATGTCCCCATGTCTGCCAACCTCTCTACTGTAGTCTCAAGGCAAGCATGTGTAAAACTGAATTCTGACCTGGCCTTCCTTCCCACCTGATGTTCCCCCTCCACAGGCATACTTGCCTTTTCTCTTTCTCCACATCCAACCTGTGAGCAATTTCTGTGGGCACTGTCCTCAAAATTCCTAAGTCTCAGCACTTCTCACTGTCTTTATTGGGGTGGCCTCAGTCTTGGGGAGATGAGCACTTGTGTATCATCTTGCCAGCTGAAGCCACTGCATCAACTCCTTGTCCACAGTGGTCAGAAGAGCACTCTGGAGGCAGAAGCCTGAAGTGCTCTGTGCCATCTCTGCTGCCAGGGCTGGGGGTGTTGGGGTCCAGCCCCAGCAGGTCCAGGGGTTCCCAAAGATGTGGACAGAGTCGGCGAAGAAGGAATGACACAGAGAGCGTTCAGTTGATCAGCATAGCGAGGTTCTTTTTTTATTCTCCTGTTACATCTGTATTTATACCATTTGATTTTAATCCTATCCATTCTATTCCAAAGGTTAGGGCATTTGTTATCTCCATTCCAAGGTCACTACTCTATTATTCTGTTAAGCTACAAGGAAGTAACTGAAGGAGATTATCCTAAGAAAAGATTATGTAGCTTAAGTGTGATTGTTCATAGTTAAAGTGATTAACTACCTGCCTGCCACTTAGTTAAGGGGTTTTACTGATTCCCTTCCTTAGTCCTGTTAATCCCTAACTCCAGGGAAAAATCCCCACCTGGGGAAACAACCTTTCTTGGAGAGGTGACCTTGGTTAAAACACATAGCGCTAAGAAGGGGAGCAAACATATTAAGAACAGTATGCCATATACCCCAGGTCCCTTGAAACATATGCTGTGCAGATGTTTCTTCCCTGCAGCGACTGTGTCAAGCAGCAAGGATGGACCGGTTTCCGGCACCTGGGCTCGGGCAACCACTTCACCACAGGGGCTTCCTTAAAATTGAGGGTGGATAAAATGACTTAAGGTGCACTCTTGTTTTCTTTCTTTATAAAAAAATTTGATGATTTGCCACGCAGCTTCTGAAACTTCCATTACTCACTACCCACAGTGTTCCTGCCATTCTGCGAGTTGGCCAGTAGGTGACATCTTTTTTCATTGTTGTGTTCTTTTTTAAAAAGCAATTTAAGAATATTACTCAAACACACGGGGTTAGCTCATTGTGTTCTCTGATGTTTGGCCTGCTATGTTTAGAAACATTGCCTTCGTGTCTCTGGTGGGTCCATCAGATTTTGGTTGGTGTATGAAGTTTAAGTTTGAAAAAATCAGTTACACCAAGTACTTTATATCTGATTTCTAACAAATGAATTTCTTTCCTTTTAATACTAGCCTCTATATGTCGTCTGACTCATTCACAGATTTTAACTAGTGAATGGTGAAGTTTCATAAACTCACATTACTTCTTTGACTTCACAAAGTAAAACATGGAACCAAATAATAAATAGGTCCTTTTTAAATGGTCCAGAGGAATGATGACTCATTTCTGTCTTAAGTCCCTAGAGGACATGATTTAGT
This sequence comes from Myotis lucifugus, assembly GCF_000147115.1. NCBI lineage: Eukaryota > Metazoa > Chordata > Mammalia > Chiroptera > Vespertilionidae > Myotis > Myotis lucifugus. The sequence goes on along the minus strand of NW_005871262.1, from coordinate 1,128,535 downwards.
ATTGTTTGTTACTATTACATGTAGTGTGTCAGGTTCCTGTTAGGTCCTGTCTGGGGGTATGTGTTCTAAAAGAATCAATCCCATATTTAAAGCTATTTTACCTACAAAGTGGACCCTTAAGCTTGAACCCTGGAAATTGCATTTGCCTTAATGACGACGGTGCAGTCCTAGAAAGCCTTGTTTCATTTCAGGATCCATGTATTCTGCAGCACGGTGCCACTTGCCCAGCTCTCCCAAGGAGTCTAGTGATCCCTGTGGCATGCTACTTAAATCACAGGATAATCCGCTGGGTTGTTTCTGGATTTATTGCTATGTGTGCTATTATTATTGGTTGCTTTGTTCTACTTTTTATGTTATTGTCTTTGGGACTGTAACTTACAGTGGGCCGATTTCTAGTGTGAAAGGTTCTGCGTATGCTTCATAAGTTTCACTACTTGTTAAAACTCCAAACTAGGTGGAACATCAAAAATAACATGTGGCCGACCTGTTTACTCTGAAACTTCTCTAAGCCAGTAGATAAGCTTTCCTTTCAACTTTAGTCTCTGTCAAAACTTGGGAAAACCATAATTTTTTATTATTGGTTTAATTAGCATTAAAAACTAAATTTAAAATTTTTCTTTTATTATAATAAACCTAGCTGAAGTTTACAGTTATAACATTTTGATGAACCAGTATCATTATTTAATAAGTATTAGGCTAAACCAAATTGTTGACATTGGGCCTTTTTTTGTTTTTTTAACCTCCAAAACAGTAGTTACATATGGTTCAACCCAACTCTATTCATTGAGTGCTGGGGTGCTGTAAGAACTGGGAAGAAAGTAGCTACATTTCCTCCTTAGGAAGAGGTTATATAACTGATACTCTTTATAAAAAGATTTGTTCATGTTTCTTATGTTACCCTATTTATTACAGTGCAAACTAGTGCTGAATACTTGAGAATGAGGACAATTCGAAGAAGATTATTTTTGATTAATCATAAATTCATTGAAAAACTTTCCTGGGCATTCCAAACTAATCAAGATATTGGCAGAAAGGCCCAAGTCTGCTCTAGAGAAGAGAGGGAGTCCTGGGGAAAGGCATGGGTGTTCTCAAGAGAAAGAGTGAGCTTGCATATGTTTTGCCTTCTGAATTGTCATATGCTTGATTTCACTGACTCTATGCCCCACAGGACCAGAGCTTTGAGCTTTGCAGCCTGCATTCTTTATTTTCCACTTGACTGTGAATTCAGCACCACACATTTTAGAGTGAAAACAAGACCTTTAATCTAGATGACACGTAGGTTATTAGTGAGGATAATCTGTGCTGCTTTAGCAAACCTTAAATCTAAATTTAATAGGGCTTCACATATCTCAAAAATAACAATCCAGCGTAGCTATTCTGGGTTTGGCAGTGGTGGGGCATGGGATTTAAAGCCCATTCTGCCCTTTGTAATTAGGAACCAGGCTGACAGAAGTTCTGCCACCTTTAGCTCGTGGCTTCCATTGCCACTCTAGACTTGGCTATTGCCATTCTGGCTCATGAGAAGGGAAAAGGCCTGGAGAAGGATGCAGAGTCAGATGTATGGACCAAGCCTGGAGTAGTTTACAGCATGTTTGTTTATATTCTATTGGAAGGAATAGGTCTCATGGCTTCTCTAACTGCAGTACAGGCTGGGGAAGTGGTGTAGCTGGGTATTTGCCATGGGGGAGGGGGATAAGAGATTTTGATGGACAGCGAGCAGTCTGCTGTCAGGCTTCGAGAGGTGCATGCATTTTTGTGTTCCCTGAATAAAGTAGGCCAAGTTGTGAAAGGTTTACTATTAGGATAGGTTTATCTATAAGAAAAAATACCCATGCAAGTGTAGTTTTTTAAATGCAACTCTTTAAACAAGTAGTTTGAATAAGGTATGTGTGTGTTTTCAGGCTATTGCACATTATGAACAATCAGCTGATTATTACAAAGGAGAAGAATCCAACAGGCAAGTATTACTTTTCTTAACATAATTAAATGGATTTTTGTCAAGTGTGATAAAAGATAAATGTTTACTATACTCTGTTAGCGAAACGTACTGTACTGTACCAAATGAACGTGTACTGGGATGTCACTTTATTTCTCTGTTACTTACTTTGCTCTGGTTCTTGATTTCAGTTCAGCTAACAAGTGTCTGCTAAAGGTGGCAGCATATGCTGCCCAGCTTGAGCAATACCAGAAAGCCATCGAGATCTATGAGCAGGTGAGGTTACTGCTGTCTGTTCCACTTCCAGCAGAATTTACTCTGAATCTCTTTTTTTTTTTACTTTTAAATTTAATTTTCCTTTTTATTAAGACTAATTCACACATTATATAATTCATCCTTTTAAGGAGTACCATGTCTGTGGTGTTTAGTATATTCACAGAGGGTGTGTAACCATCACCATTTCCTAATTCACAAACATTTTTATCATCTCCAAAAGAAGCCCCATGCTCTCCTCCAGTCCCTGGAAATACTATCTATTGTCTGTCTAAGCGGATCTGCTGATTGTAGGCCTTTAATATGTATAGAATCATTCAATATGTGTGGCCTTTTGTGACTGGCTTCTTTCACTTAGTAAAATTTTTTTCAAGGTTCACTTATGCTATAACATGTATTAATTCATTCATTTTCAAAGCTGAGTAATATTCCACAGCTTATCCATTTATCAACTGATGGACACTTGGGTTATTTTCATTTAGGGGCTATTATGAATAATGTTGCTATGAACATTTATGTTCAAGTTTTTGTTGAGCGTATGTTTGCAGTTCTTTTGGTTATATACTTAGTATTGGGATTGTTGGGACATGTGTCAAGTTTATTTTTAACTTTTTGAGGAACTGCCAAATTGTTTTCCACAGTTACCACACTATTTCACCATCCTATCAGCAATGTACAGGAGTTCCAGTTTTTCACATCCTCACCAATCCTTGTTGTTTTCTGTTTGCTTGTTTGAGAACCATCCTAATGAGTGTGAAGCAGTCTCTCAATGTTTCTTTGATTTTCATTTCCCTAATGATTAGTGATGTTGAGTATCTTTTTATGTGCTTATTGGTCATTCATATATCTTCCTTGGAGAAATGTCTATTCAATTCCTTTGCCCATTTTTGAAACAGGTTATTTGTTTCTTGGTATTGAGTTTTAGGTGTTCTTTATATATTCTGGATATTAATCCCTTATCAGATAAGTGGTTGCAAATATTTTCTCCTGTTCTGTGGGTTGCCCTTAAGTTTTTCTTGAGTCAAATTTTTCTTTTTTTGCCTGTGTTTTTCATGTCATATCCAAGAAATTGCCAAACCCAAGGTCATGAAGCTTTCCGCCTGTTTTATTTTAAGAGTTTTATAGTTTTAGCTCTTCATTCTATTTTGAGGTAATGTTTTGTATATGGTCTTAGTTAAGGATTCAACTACATTCTTTTTTACCTGTAGATTTTCAGTGTTCCCACCACTACTTGTTCAATATACCATCCTTTTGCCATTGAATGGTCTTGGTACCCTGTTGAAAATTGATCAATATGCAAAGGTTTATTTCTGGGCTCTCTGTTTTAATCCACTGATATGTATGTCTATCTTTATGCCAATATCACATTGTTTGATTACTGTAGCTTTGTAGTCCATTTTGAAGTCGGGAAATGTGAGAGTCTTCCAAGGAACTTTGTTTGTTTGTCCGTCCATCCGTTCTCACCCAAGGATTATTTTTCCATTGATTTTTAGAGATAGTGGAAGGGAGAGAAAGGGGAAGAGAGAGAGAAACACTGATGTGAACGATACATTTATTAGTTGCCCTCTGCTTGTGCACCCAGCCAGGGCAGGGAACGAACCTGCAACCCAGGTATGTGCCCTTGACTGGAAATCGACCGGCAACCTTTCTGCTGTGTGCAGGACAACCTTCTAAGCACTGAGCCACACCAGTCAGGGCCAACTTCTTCTTTAAAAATTGCTTTGACTATTTGGAGTTCTTGCATTTCCATATGAGTTTTAGGATCAGCTTGTCAATCTCTGCTAAGAAACCAGCTAGAATTTTGACGGGGATTGCATTGAATCTATAGGCCAATTTGGAAAATGTCATCAAGTCTTACAGTCTGTGAACACAAGGTGCCTTTCCATTTATTTAGATCTTTAATTTTGTTCAATGTTTCATCGTTTTCAGTGTGCAAGTCTTGCACTTCTTTGGTTAAACATACTCCTAAGTATTTTATTCTTTTTGATGCTATTATAAATGGAATTATTTTCTTAATTTCCTTTTCAGATTATTAAATGCTAGTTTTATATACTGCAACCTTGCTGAACTTATTTATTAGCTCTAATTTTTGTTTGGTGGATGTTTTTATATACAAAATCATGTCATCTGCAATAGTGATAGTTTCATAACTTCTGCAATCTGAATGCCCTTTACTTCATTTTCTTTCATTTGTCCTGGCTAGAACTTCTAATATAATGTTAAATAGAAGTAGCAAGGGCAGACATCCTCACCTTGTTCCCATCTTACGAAGAAAGCTTTCAGCTTTTCACCATTAAGTATATTGATAGCTGTGGGTTTCTTAATAGATGTCCTTTATTAGTTTGAGGAAGTTCTCTTTTCTTCCTACTTTAACTATTTTTATCATCAAAGGGTATTGGATTTTGTCAAGTGCTTTTTCTGCATCTGTTGAGAGGATCATGTGTTTTTTGTCCTTTAAGTCTACTAATATAGTATATTTCATTGATTTTTATATGTTGAACCAACCTTATATTCCTGGGACAAATCTTACTTAGTCATTGCAACGTTTAGGGGACTCCAAGAACATCTTCAGGTTCGGTAATTCTCTAGGATTCATAGAACTCAATGAAAGCTGTTATACTCACATTTATGTTTTATTATAAAAAGGATACAGATTAAAATCAGCTAAAGTAAGAGGTGCCTGCCATAGGGTAGGATCCAGAGTTCCAAGTGAGGAACTTTCTGTTGTCCTCCCCCTATAGAGTTGTACAGACAGCACTTCACCTAACAATATGTGAAAGTAAGCGTAGAGTATGGACAAGAAGGGAAGCTCACTGAATGTAGTGTCTGAAGTTTTTATTGGGGCTCAGTCATGTAGATGTGGTTGACTCTTATCAGGCAGGACATTCCAAGGATTTAGAAATTACCACCCAGGAGTCATGGACAAAGGCCAGACCTCACTTTAGACAAATTAATCCTTGACTGTATAGTCATGTAATCCTTTTTGTAAGTTGCCAAAATTATTTTGCTAATATTTTGTTGAGGATTTTGCATTTATATTCATAAGGGATACTGATCTTTAATTTTTTTTTTCTTGTGATGTGTTTGTCTGGTTTTGGTAGCAAGGTAATACTGGCCGCATAGAATGAGTTGGGAAGTTTAAGTGTTTGGAGATTTTCCTGTTAACTTTTTGTTGTTGAATTCTAGTTTAATTCCATTGTTGCTGGAAAACACTCTATGGTTTCAATTTTTATAAATTTGTCAAGGTTGGTTTTATAGCCCAGAATATGGTCTTTCTTGGCATATGTTCTGTAGTTCTGCTGTTCCTGGGTGGCATGTTCTATGAATGTTAATTAGATTTCCTTGGTTGATGGTGTTGAGTTCTATATACTTGCTAATTTTCCTTTCTAGATCTATCCATTGATGAGCTTGGAGTGTTGAAGTCTGCAACTATTATTGTGGGTTTTTGTCTCTCTCCTTTCATTTCTGTCAGTCTTTGCTTCACATATTTTGCAGCTCTGTTGCTTGCTGCATACATGTTTAGGATTGCTATGTCTTCTTGGTGGGTTGACACGTTTATCATTATACAGAGTGAGGCAAAAGTAGGTTTATAGTTGTGAGTATGCAAAACAGAATTTATTCTTGTATTACTCTTTATTAATTATTGTATTATTTTCCATATGAACAACTGTAAATCTACTTTTGCCCCATCCTGTATAGTATAATTGTCTTTGCTCTGAAGTCTACTTTATTTGATATTAATACAGCCTTTCCTGCTTTCTTTTGATTAATGTTTATATATGTCTTTTTGCATCTTTTTTCTTTTGACCTGCCTATATCATTATAATTGAAGTGAGTTTCTTTTTTTTTTTAATATATTTTATTGATTTTTTACAGAGAGGAAGGGAGAGGGATAGAGAGTTAGAAACATTGATGAGAGAGAAACATTGATCAGCTGCCTCCTGCACGCTCCCCACTGGGTATGTGCCCGCAACCAAGGTACATGCCCTTGACCGGAATCGAACCTGGGACCCTTCAATCCGTAGTCCGATACTCTATCCACTGAGCCAAACCGGTTAGGGCTGAAGTGAGTTTCTTATGAACAGCTTATTGTTAGGTCATGCTTTTTAATTCACTTTGCTAATTAGCATATTTTGACAACATTTATTATAATTACTAGAGGCCCGGTGCATGAAATTTGTGCATGGGGGCGGGGGTTGTCCCTCAGCCCAGCCTGCACCCTCTCCAATCTGGGATCCCTCTCACAATCCAGGACTGCTGGCTCCCAACCACTTGCATGCCTGCCTGCCTGCCTGCCTAATTGCCTCTAATTGCTTCTGCTTGCCAGCCTGATCACCCCCTAACCACTCCCCTGCCGGCCTGGTCACCCCCAACTGCCCTCCATTTCAGGCCTGGTCCCTCCCTACTGTCCTCTCCTGCTGGCCTGATTGCCCCCAACTGCCCTCCCCTGATGGCCATCTTGTGTCCACATGGGGGCGGCCATGTTGTGTGTTGGAGTGATGGTCAATTTGCATATTACTCTTTTATTAGATAGAATTGTTATATTAGGGCTTATGTTTGCCATTTTATATTTGTTTTCTATTTATGTTGCTTTACATTTCTGTTTTCTTTTTTCCTGCCTTCCAGTGGGTGCCTTACCTATAGTGTTTTTGAGTATGGCTTTTTTAGTGATTGCTCTAGCTGTTACATTTGTATAACTTATCATAGGCTAATGGGGACTTCATTTTATTACTTCCAATGAAATAAAGAAATCTTACCTTACTTTCTTTTTACTCTCTGTTCAATATATAACTGTCTTAAATGTTTTCTTTACGTACTTTTATAACCATAATTTTTGCTTCAACCATCAAACATAATTTAGAAAACTCAAGAGAAGAAAAGCTCATTGTATTCACCACATTTTGTTTGCTGTGTTCTTGCTTCCTTCCTGATGTTTTGAGATTCAGTCTTTTATTGTTTCCTTTCTGCTTAAAGAATACCCTTTTACCATTCTTTTAGGGTAGGTCTGTTGGCAACCTATATTTTTGTTTTCCTTTATCTGGGAATGTTTTGGTTTTTTTTTCCTTCCTGAAGCATATTTTCCTTGGGTATACAATTCTGGGTTGATGTTTTGTTTTGTTTTGTTTTAGTACTTGAAAAAGTGCCACTTATGGCCATTGTGGTTTCTGGTAAAAAGTTGGCTGTTATTCACATTGATTTTCCCCTGTAAATAAGAAGTTATTTTTCTCTGGCTGCTTTCAAATTTTTTTCTTTAACTTTTAGTTTTCAGAAGTTAATGTGGTGTGGCATAGATAGCTTTGCTTTTATCCTGTTTGGGTTTCACTAAACTTCTTGAATCTGTAGGCTCTTGCTTCTTACCAAATTTGGGAAATTTTTAGCCATTATTTCTTATAGTATATATTTAGCTGCTCTCTTTTTCTCCTCCCCTTCCAGGTCTCAGAGGATCCCAATGTTAGACCTCATTTCATGGTCGCGTAGGTCCCTGATGGTTTGTTTATTGTTTTTTATTGTTTGTTTTTTGTTTTTCAGTTTGTCTTCTCTCTGTTGTTGAGACTAATTTCTAATGTTCTTTCATCAGTTTGTTGATTCTTTCATCTGTCCCATTTATTCTGCTGCTGAGCCCATCTCCTTTTTATGTGGTTTTGTGTTTTTCGGTTCTGAGATTTCCATTTGGTTCTTCTTTATGTCTTCTGGGTTTTTTGTTGTGAATTTCTTTTTTGTTGATGTTGATTTTGCTTTCTATTTTTTGTTTTGTTTTACTTTCAGGTGTTTTTGTGTTACTATTTTGAAGCATTTTTATGAGGGCTCTTTCAAAACCTTTGTTATATAATACTAACATTTCTGCCATCTAAGAGCTGTCATCTGTTGGTTGTCTTTTTTCATTCAGCTTAAGATCTTTCCCTTTTTTTGTATGGCGAGTAAGTTTCCATTGAAAACTGCACATTTTTACCCTAACCCTAACCTAACCCTGTTACTTAAACCTTCTCTGCCAGCTGGTTTTCTGTGGCATTGCCCTGGCTGGGGAAGGGTGTGTTGCCCTTTACTGCCAGGTGGAGGCTTCCCACTTGGCCTCCATTGGCATCTGGGGGCAGGCCCTCATTTCATTCCAGCGCCTGCTTGCTGTCCACCACCTCCATGGTGGGGTTGTCCTTGTTACTGCCAGTGATGGTGAAAGTCTTAACCCTCCACTAGGCTTCTTCTGAAACCATGCCTACTGGGAGGTGAGAAGCCTGGTTCTGCTGGGCAGAGGTGGAATCGAGGCTGCCTGTGTGGGCTGCACTGCCTCAGCTGCAGGGGAAAAGTGTGGGCTCGTTACTAGCTGGCGGGGATGAAGGCTGCTCCCTTCTTGGCCTTCTCCGAAGTCACCTTGGGAATGTTGGGCTCCTGTTTGCAGTCTCGAAAGGATGGACATCTTGATTTCCTCTTTGGCCTTTGATGACATGAGTGAGGTTAAGGCCACCGTTTTCTTGTGGTATTTGGCTAGAATAGAGCAGTTATTGTCTAAACATTTTCTGTCTTACTATGCTAGGCTGCCCCTTCCCTAGTCCTTTGGCTAGAGACAGCAAACTTTTGTCTAGTCTTTTTTTTTTTTTTTAATATATCCAAAGACTTTTATGCCAGCTTTTTCTATAAAAAGTCAGGAATATATGAAAGAAAAAGGAAACCCAGGGAATTCACTGTCATGTTTTCCATTGTGTCTCAAGGTCCCTATCAGTCTTCTGTTCTCTCTTCGCCTTTCAGTTTTACATTTGTTTCATATAAAATGACTGGGGCTTTTAGTTGTACTTAGGAATAGAGGAAAGGATGTCTGTTCCATCTTCCTACAGGTCAAAGTCTTCTGAGTTCATTTTTAAGTGGTTAGCACTGTATGTGTTAAATATTTCTTCTAGTAAAATTTTCTAGTTATAATATTGGATTAAAAATGGATTTCATAGCTAAACTAACATAAGATACAGAATTATTTTCTAAAGGCAATAGATGATCATCAGTTTGCCTAATGTAAGAAGCCAAAACTTTTTAAAAATAATATATTATGTATGACACAAAACATGGACAACAATGTAGTGATAGCCAGATAGAAAGGGGGGTGTGGGGAGGAGAAAGTGGACAAAGGGGGATAAACGGGGCGGAAAGAGACTTGACTTTGGGTGGTGAGTGCATGATGTGCTATGCAGATGATGTCTTATTGAGTTGTACACTTGAAACCTGTTTGGTTTTATTAACCAGTGTCACCCCAATAAATTCAATTTTTAAAAAAACACCACAAACCTTTTACATCTAACTCTGCTTTCTGTGCCTAGGTTGGGGCAAACACCATGGATAATCCTCTGTTGAAGTACAGTGCAAAGGATTACTTCTTTAAAGCTGCCCTCTGTCACTTCATAGTCGATGAGTTGAATGCCAAGGTATGGTCAGTCCTTAGTACTAGTTTTCTGATGCACATTGCCCGTGAGAGCGGGCCTCACTCAGGTACTCTGTTGTTCTTGATATCACTTGGTTTGGGTGATATTCGTTAGTTGCAAGACTAAACTGGGTACCTTTAAAAAAAAAAGACACCTGTTTATGAGTTTTAAGAATTATATTTGGTTTACAACATCTTCTCTATAGTAACGTCAATCTGGAAAATTGGTTTAGAAATAGATTCTTAACTGAAATTGAAAATCAGGATAGGATTCCTCTGTTGATTTTGATGAATTTAACACATACTTATACAGTTAAATAGGATGTAGATGAGTTTACCGAAGCTAATAGAATGTTCAGTACTAGCTGGTTTGGCTCAGTGGATAGAGCGTCAGCCTGCGGACCAAAGGGTTCCAGGTTCAATTCCAGTCAAGAGCACCTGCCCGGGGTTGCAGGCTCTATCCCCAGTAGGGGACGTGCAGGAGACAGCCAATCAATGATTCTCTCTCATTATTGATGTTTCTCTCTCTCTCTCTCTCCCTCTCCCTTCCTCTCTGAAATCAATAAAAATATATTTAAAAAATAAAAAAAAGAATGTTCAAAGCTGTGTTTCCTGGTTTAGTGAGTCAGACATTAACAAGTGTTTTTTCTCTCTCAGCTGGCTCTTGAGAAATATGAGGAAATGTTTCCAGCATTTACTGATTCAAGAGAATGTAAATTATTGAAAGTAAGTAATATTAGGACTTTGAAGAAAAAGCCTTTGCTGTCAGGTGGAACTGGGTGTGAAGTGAAGGATAAATCTGTGGAGTCTGCGGAAGAGCCTTTCCTACTTTTGAATATTAGGTTTCAAATGCCACTGAGAGTCAGGGATAGAGTGTTGTGTTCCGAAGCAGGCAAAAATGTTAGCTCAAATACTGGACCCAGGGCTTGGGGTAATTCTTTATTTGTACTTGAATATTTCTCCAATTTTATAAAGTATTTAGCAACATCAGTTAATGTGATACTAAGGCTACTTCTGTATTTAAAGTATCTCTAGTCACAGATGGAACTTTTTTAGCCTACCAAACTAATTTTTCCATATTTATGTTACTAGAAACTTCTAGAAGCTCATGAAGAACAGAACAGTGAAGCTTACACTGAAGCAGTAAGTTATGTCTTTGAAATATAATACATACTTCGAAGGTTTATTACAGGAACTTTTTCTTCTTTTCATTGTGTAAATGTGAACATTTATTTGAACATTGTTCCAGTATACCTAATTGTATTTTCCAAAGGTCATGTTTTTGATATCCTGCAAACCTATACAATTATATGGTTTCATTAGCTATGGTGAATTTAACTATAAGGCAAATTCAAGAAAAAAAATCATATACTGTTATAATTTGCTGTTTGAATGTTTTGTTTTGAAAATAATATGCTCCGTAAGTAAGTGTAAAGTAAAATCAGTTCAGTACAATTTAAAATATAAAAACAAAGCAGTAAGAGTTTGCTATATTCCAGGCATAACATAAATGGAAGATTTTTTCTTTTTATTCATCTATCTTCTGTTTTCCCATCTTTTGCCATCTTATGTTTAGAGTCAAACAAGTTTCTCAGTATCTGCCATTAATATATTTATCATGGCTTTGAAGCAGTGGTGGGGAGGAATGTTTTCCCATTTAACTTTTGCTGCAAAACCATTTACATCCTATTGAAGTCTTATTCTTTATTAATATGCTGCAATGAGTTAAAGGAATCCTGCTTCCATACATCCTGTCTCTGCAAATACCTTTTTTCTTGTTCAGTGAATATTGGAACCCTGTTAATTTTCCGTGTTCCCTTCTAAGTCTTATACATGGTCTAATTTCCTTTGTCATATTAATTGTGATCTTCTTCCAATTATAAAGGCTGTTAGGGATTTTTGTCATCACATGTTATATACAGAGCAATATAAAAGGCACAGAAACTTAATAGCTCCATCAAAAAAGGCAGAGAATAATGAAAAAATAAATAATTTTTAATGACTGTTATGAACTGGAATGAATAATTTTAAATGAAGAAAGTTGGTTGATTATCACTATTTAAATTTAAACAGCTGCTTTATTTCAATTGTATTTCCATAAACTAATTCCTGTTCCTCTAACCTTAAACTAGGTGAAGGAATTTGACTCGATATCTCGCTTGGATCAGTGGCTTACTACCATGTTGCTTCGTATCAAAAAGTCCATCCAAGGGGATGGAGAAGGAGACGGAGACCTAAAGTGAAACATTTATACGTCTTTGTGGCATGCAGCTAACTCCTTTTTAGTTCCTCTTAGGGCCAAGTGATCTTTATGGGATGCCCATTTAATGGCTTAGTTTTGTTGCACATGAACCAAACGATGTGTGTGTGTTTGCCGTGTTTATATCACTGTTAAGCAAATGGATAAAAGAATCTCCTGTGCATATTGTGGGTGTGATGGGCTATTTCATGCTTGCCAGAGTCCCCAGAGTTTTCCGAGTACTACTTCAGAATTTTATTCTTGTTTGATATTTGCAGAGTCATGTTTAGTTTTGCCACATATTCTGTCCTTTTTCTTGGACTTGAGTATCTAACCCAATTTGCTCTAATCGCTGCTTTGCACTCTCTCTGTAAATCTGCATCTGGATGTATTCTCTAAGTATATGTATTTAGTTTAGGGTGGTTGTTAGGAATCAGTTGATGACTTTCTTTATTATAAATTTGTTGTTGTTACCTTGTGATTTTTTGATAATACTAATGACCAGTTTCTGCTTTTGATATTGTTCCCTATGCTAACATGCATGTGAAAATTCGGAACACAGGTCTGCCTGCATCACTTAAACTTGCTTATGTGTGTGGATGAATGTCAAGGTGGGTTTGACTGCTTTGTATTTACACACACACACAAATATATATAAGATCTATGAGAAATGGAAATTTTCCTTTTCCTAGACCTGGTTTCACTTTTAGTTGGCGGGGAAATCCCTTTCCTTATATTTACATAAAGGTGGTGGAACTGGCATACCCCTTCTCTTTACTTTCATGGTCATACTCTTTCCCACATTGAGATGCCTTCCTTTATGCCACAGTCATGCTCATCCTCACTAGGCCCAGAGATTATAAGTCAAAGCGTGAGAAAAGGTTTCAGTTATTTTATCCATTTATCGACCATGATGAGTTAGGTAGGGTATATATGGTACAGAGGTTTACTGTATGCCTCCAACTAGCTTCTCAGGAGACTATTTTCTTCTTAGCTGATGGGATTGTTTTAGCTTTTGTATTTGAACTTTGAATTCTATCCTTTTATTTTACATGATAAGTGCTCTATTATAATTTACGAACTTGACCCCTACCCATTATGTTACATGCTGACATTGTACTTAGACATGATCTTGTTTTTTGAATCTCCTCTGTACATATTTTTTTCTTGTTAATTCTCACCCAAGGATATTTTTTCCCATTGATTTTTTTAGAGAGAGTGAATGGGAGGGGTGGCGAGGGGGGCGGGGGAGAAACATTGATGTGAGAAAGACACATCAATTGGTTGCCTCCTACACGTGACCCAGCCAGGGCCCGGGATCAAACCTGCTACCCAGGTATGTGCTCTAGATCAGGAATCAAACCCATGACCCTTTGGTGCGCTCTAACCACTGAGGGAAACCGGCCAGAGCTCCTCTGTGCATATTTTTAGGCTTAAATGATTTATGTTTGATGTGCATTTGTTGCCATATATAGCCTGTGTTTTTTTCTGACTTGTGCTGCTCTCATTAATGACAGGTAATGAAATTTCCCATGTTATGTTAGATAGTAACTAGTATTTAAATGATGTTTTCAATTTTGGGTGGCCCTCAACTGGAATTAATAGGCTTTGTTGGATAGAAGTAGAATGTGCCCAGACAAAGAGCTCAGTGAGGAAGAAGGTTTGGGGATGGTGAATGGGTTAACCTGGGGTGAAGGAGAAAGTAGCAGAAAAAGAAAAGGGCAGCCGAGGCCCAGCTGTGGAGGCTGTTTCTCAGGTGGCTGAGGATTCCCTGGCTGTACCTGCAGAGTGATGTGTGCAGGGTGGGCTGATGGAGAGGAAGGTGTTGTATTATCATCTGAAGGCAGAGGGAATGGACCAGAAGACACGGGCACTCTGGTGTTGGGTCCTGGAATCTGATAAGGATTTATTTTTTTCCTTCAAAAGTCAGGGATTCTTAAAAGAAAGCTGGCTATTACAGTACAAATTTGGAACGGAGCTTGTTTGGTACTTTATTTCCTGTTGGGCTCTCTTATGAAAATATTATAGAAAAGTGGGGTTTTGTTGCTTTATCTAATATATTCCACAACCACCCAACTGTGCTTTTGTAACAAGCTTTTTTCCAAATGCACTTTTGCGAAAGTGAGGCGTGGGGAGTGCTTTTGCAGCCGTGTCCTCTGGCCTTAGGTCTGCCCATCTGAAGAGCATGTAAATCCCAGCCAGTCAACATGCTTCTTCCATCACTAGTTTAGAAAGTGTGTTTCCACTCTTTAAAAGAGCCTTCTGGTCTGACCACTTAAAAGTAAAAACTAAATGCTTTTGTTTTAAGGCAGTTCCATTTAGCTTTATCGTGATTCCTTAACAAATGCACCTGAAAAAGAGGTATGGTTTTTAAAAAATAGTATTGGTAACATTTTGTGATGTCAGTCAGGGACTTGCTGTTTTGAAATAAACAACGATATCAGTGCCTGAGTTAAGAATTTTCAAATATTTCACATGAAAGAGTAAAAATAACTGTGATGACTAGAACAGACTTGCTAGGTGAAAGGAAAAGGAGAGGGAGAAAATCCCATTAACAGTATCCAAACTTCCTTCCTTGAAATGTTTCATTGTTGAATGTAGGGTAGTGCCGTGACACAGAGGCCCAAGGTATGTTCTCAGGATCTAGAGAAAGTTATTTATGAACAAAATGTAATGACTGTTATGTTATAGTTCTTGTATTTTAGCAAATCGAGGGTTCGTTCATAGTCAAAATCAGTGGTGGCAACATTTTTATAGCTTGTGCGAGTTCCTTTTTTATTTAATGACTTAAAAACAGTATTTTTGCAGTTGTGACTGTGTGTGATGATGTCACTATAATCAAAGTGTGTGCATTTATTGTTTCCTCTGATACTGTGCATTTAAAATATTCAAATGCAAACCTGTGGCTTCCTTTGGAGGGTTTGGCAGCACAGCATGCTGCCCGTGACCCACCCAGGGGCGTGCGTGCAGGGTCCTGCCTGGGAAGTTGAGCCCGTCACTGGTGTTCTCTTTCCCATGCTCTCCGGTGGAGTATTGTATTATGGAAACTAACCATAAATCTACCTTAGCAGAAAAGAGTGTGTATGTTTTGTGTGAACTTGTACAGTAAATAAAGTGGAAATTATGAGTAATATTTTTGACAGGACTTTCCTACCTAAATCTACACAAGTCACAAGTAGCTTCCTTTTCTTGAAGTTGTTCCTATAAGTTGAAGACAGTGAGCATTATTCTCTAGGTTCTTTGTATATGCATTGAAATATAAGTTTGACTATGTTAAAATCTCTATTACTTGGTGGGAATTCAGGGCGCTGTAATGGTTTTAGAAGCTGAGGATTTACAAAAGCAGCCCTGGCTTTAGTGTGTTGATACAATCCGCAAAGTTTGCAGTGACTGTACGCCTCCCATTCTCATCCCTTTCAGCTGCCCTATTAAGGAGTGTTGGGCTACAGTCACTTATAAAGTTGAGGATTGGTTCACAGAAAACTGCTAGGTGGGGGATGAAGGAACCATGAAGCCACTCAACTCTGTTGGCAGTGTGGGCATTTATTTACCTTTGCAGATATCTGTACAGGGTCAGCACATGCCCCTGGGGAAGGTTGGACCCCCCTGGCCACTCAGGTCACAAGCTCTATGGAGGAAGAGGGTGCCATGTGGGGTACTGTGGGTCAGCTCATCCCATCAAAGAGCAGTGTTACAGTCTGTGAGTATATTTACAACTTAAAGATAATTCAAACAATTTTGAAAAAAGAATGGTGTAACAGGCCATCTTAGGAATCCTGAGAAGCTGTTGATCATTCAAGGTTAGTTTATCTCACAGTCATTATTTCCTAACAGAAAGAAGCCACAATGATGGTTTAAAAACCTGGTTTTGCCAGCCTTGGTAAGAGTCCCTGTAAAATTGGCAAAGGTAAGTGGGTGGTTTCTGGGGCTTGGCTAGGTGACATGCTATTTGGTCCTCTGAGCTGTCTTTGAAGCTTGCTCAGTCATACTGCCCCATCTAGATACTAGTACATGTGAACAAATGGTCCTTCGCACAAGTGTCCTCCCGCCACTGAAATAATATGGTTACTTTAAGTTTCACACTGTCAAGTTTAATTAAAGGGACAATCACTCATTTTATCTCAAAAAATGTCCCTGGGTGGCAAGATATAAAATTTAACAGGTTAGGATTAAATTATAATTCATACTCAAATTTGTTGGATTATCGATAGCAAAACCACATTTCTCTTAAAGTTACCTTTAACAAAGGTCTTCTCCCACTGCATGACCTATTTTTTCCCCAAATTGTAACAAAAGTTTTGGTAAAACCAAAGGCAGTAGAGGTCTTTGGAGTTTGGGCAGAGACTACTTCCCACACCATGGTTGGAAGGCACAAAATCACCTCGCAATTGCCTGCTTAATGCTCGGACAGTGGTCGGCAAACCGCGGCTCGCTGGCCCCTTGAGTGTGGCTCTTCCACAAAATACCGACTTCTGCGCATGGGCCACGAAGTTACAATCGCACCGTACGTGCGCGCCCGCACGTGGTATTTTGTGGAAGAGCCACACTCAAGGGGCCAAAGAGCTGCATGTGGCTCTCGAGCCGCGGTTTGCCGACCACAGCTCTAGGAGAAGCAGTGCCAACACCAAGGGCACTTCCTAACCGTGGCGTTAGGACTGACATGGTGAGGCAGTAACTTGCTTCACTCCAGGAGGCTGTACTTGGATGAAGAGAAATAGGGGTAGATTCCCACAAACCCTCAATGATGAGTCTTCCAGTTTTCAGAGTTCTTTTCCCAGACGCAGCTTTACCCTCCTGGGAAGCAGACAAAGAAGTAGATATACTGAAGTCTCTATGATGCAACTTAAACATGACATTGAAGAAACCAGTCCATTTACACACTCCACAGTGCCAGCTGCACAGGTTACTTCTACATAAGCAGAGGGTAGTGTTACTTACCACCAGGCCTTTTATTCCTAGAGAATTAATGTGCAGTCCACATGGTTATAACTAAAGAGATTACTCCTAAGACTATAACCTTGATTTTAAACTTCATTATCCATGACATTAAGGAAATTATACTTGTTTCTATTTACAGAGCCTACATTTTAATAATGGAAAAACTTCAGACTTGCAAAACTATTTTACAAAGCAAACGTTTATTAACACAGTAAACGATTTTTTTGTAGAATTTCTAAAGAAACGAATTCAAGACAAAAATTATTCTAGTAGGTAGCAAAATAATCTATTTTTTAAATTCCTTCTCATTAAAATGACTTTACTCCATGAAACAGTTTATCAGTTGGCCAATTCATTCTCTTACCAAGAATAAAATGGTTGTATGACAGTTTTTTGTTACTGTTGTTCTGTAAACACAACTAGGATATGTTGTCATAACTGTATTTGAAGTAGTTAAGTACTGCTGTCTTTAAGAGCAGGTGTGAAACATGTTATCAGCACCTAAAACACCTTATAGTGGCTTTAGTATGTAACATGTCACAAACTAGAAAATAAGCACATAGGAAGGAAGTCTCTCATTAGTTCCTGGCATAGTACAGCTGTGTTCATCCTGGAACTTATGGATAAGTTCTTTCTCTTAGAACTTTTCTCAAAAATTAAAGTGTTTCACAGCAAGTCAATAAATTAAAATGTAGAAAAACTGGTAAACAAAAGACTTTAAGGTTGTTTAAATTAATATGTTTAGGGTTACATATGAGTCACGGCTACATACAAAAGCCACTGGAACCAAGAATCAAGCTTAGCAAATACAGCAGAATTATCTTTTCATTGTAAAGTCCAGCATGAGACAGCCGAAGGAGCATTTAAGACAAGTATTGGTTCTTCACAATCTACTCGTAAGGCATAATCAATGATGTGTGCCAAGGCTTTTGGTCCCTTCTGCTATATTCTCACATACTCCCGAGGAAACAAATGTGTGACATTTACCTGCCTGTTTCTAGCTCTTGATTTGGCAATGAGAAAGTTCTGATTTTCTGAAAATCATGAAAATTAAATCAGAAAAACCAGGCAGAAATACTAATACTCTGTGCTCTAAGATTAGCCACAATCACCTCATTGCTACTCGTCAGTAAAATGACTACATAAGTTTCAAGTGTTCTAAAGCCTCTTGCTTAATTTTTCGTACCTCTGCAAAAATAAAAAGAAAATACTAGTTTGCTACTAAAATCTTTGGTAGGACAGCTTTTACCTTATCAGATTTTTAGGAATGAAAATGAACAGCCACATTTCATTTCAAAAGCTACTTTATGACAAATTTCCTAGCTGCACATATGCTGTGAGTAGAGGCTATTCTAAACTATTTTGTAGGTGTTCAATTTGTCATTCCTTTATTTAGTGCAGGGTTGGGGGAGTAGAAAGGGGTGAATGCAGTAATTCATCTCTTCAGTTCAAGGGTGCTTAGAGCAAATCTGATTTGCTTCAATTCGGCAGGAAAGAAACAATTAAAAATCCATGGCCCCAGTTTTATTTCAGCTTGATAGAAAACTATCTTTAAAGTATCAGAGAAATACACCCACATGGAAGTATAAGGCAGGCTGAGAGACTAGGGAGACCATTAAAAGCAATTTCATGAGCTGGATCAATGCTGTGTACTCTATTAAGGTAAATAGTTAAGCTTCATAAACATCAAGACAATCAAGCATTAGAATGATGAATGCATATAGCAGCCTACACCAGAATTAAGTGAGGTTATGTTAATTGCCTTATGTGTTGATAAAGTGTAGCTGAGGTCGTGCAGATCAGGATTTTTAAGGGAAAGCTTCAAAAATGCTTTGATAAAAGCGTGCAAGTTATCAGAAATTGTGGAAAATCAGAAGCCATTCTTGAATGCCCACTTCTTTGCCTACAGACGGTTCTTTATCTTGGCTCCTGATACATCACCTTACACACACTATCACACGAGATGCAGGATGGGGCCTGCTTGGCAGGTCACTTCAAGCTTACTCCATGCTGGTCAATGAGTGAAGTTGTGTGGGCTCAAGTCTGTCTGTGGTGTCAGCTCACTAAGCTCACTGATGGTGGTGGCCAGCAGAGCATCCTGGGACACCACAGAATTGTCCGACTTGCAGGCCGTGTTGGCAGAATTATTCTCATGCACAGTAGATACGCTGCCTGGGACTGTGGCCAGGTTGTGAAAATGGTTATTTTCAGCAAAAGACAGCAATTTATCTGAAAGTTTGGATGATGCATATTCTTCATCAGGCTGTTCAGTCTTATGCCCTTCATCATTCTTGGGTGAGCCATCTACAATAACAAGGAAGGACTTCCATGGCGTATTCTTGTCATGAACCTACAAATCAAACACAAAAGTCACCAAATGTGTCTGAACAAATATCTGTAAATCACCCAATTCTACTTACTTATCAAATACATCTTTTAAAACAATAGTCTCTCTTCAATTTAAGTTTCTACGGCAGCAATGTCTTTACTAATTGCTAAGTATCTTTCTGCCACTGCTGTCACTGTTAGAAAGTGTTTACCATGGATTGTGCCTCCCTGGACCTCAAGATTTAGTTCTTTACTTCATCCACACTATGAATGTGCTCACTGCAGACAAAACTTCAGGAAGAAAATACCTGTTGTTTGTCTTCTGTAACCAGCTATGGAACACCAGGCATTTCTTACTGTCTAGGGTTTTGCATACCTAGGGACCAGCAATTTGTCATTCTTAAGCCACACTGTTGCTTACTGAGGTGTGCCTCCGGAGAGTGGACTTGTCAGTAAATGTCCTTCCACATGCGTTACACATGAACGGCTTCTCTCCTGTGTGGATCCGATGGTGACGCTGGAGAGCATTGAGCTGGGTGAACTGCTTACCACACTGGTCACAACAATAGGGACGTTCGCCTGAGACAGGAAGAGAGGAAAACTGGTTGATCTCTTTAGCCTGGTGTATATAATTTTGAATAAAATGTGGAATAATGCTGTTTGTATACCACTAGGAAGTGTCAGCATTCCACCATAAGGATGATCAGTGGAAGGTCAACTGACAGGTACAAACCACCTCTACACAGGTTTCCATGATCCAAAGTAGTGTTCCCATGAAACCTTTTGTAAGCCAAAATGGCATAAAATGAAGAGTATCCCTCACATTCTGAAAGTTCATGTCACACTTTTTCCAATTAGTGAAAACAGGAATGAATGTAGGTCTCTTGTGAAAACAAAGTGGCCTAATGTGAACTTTTGGAAGGGAGGAACACCTGTAATACCAAGAGTTTATGGCCTACACTAAAACAGAGCCAAAATCCATACTTGTAGCTCATATTATATCTATAGAAATTTTACCTATTTCCATAGTAATCTATCTATAATAATAAAAGCATAATATGCTAATTAGACCGGACAACCTTCCGGACGAAAGCCGGGGCTGCAAGGGAAGCCTGGGTCCTGAGTGCCTGCCGGCAGCCAGCCAGAGGGAAGCCCAGGTCCCAGGTGCCAGAGGGAAGCCAGTGCTGGCAGCTGGGGGAAGGAAGGCCTACTCTTGCATGGATTTCGTGCATCGGGCCTCTAGTAGAATACAAAATTCCCAAGTCCCACAACTGAATTTGTATGCATGTATATATACACTGATATGTATAGATTATCCCTGATTTTAATCTGAAAGTGGCAAAATGTTCACATATCCATACCTTTTCAGTTTCTCAGAGCCAGAAACTAAAAATTCAAAAATTTAAAAATACTATTATGACACACAAAGTTTATCCTAAAGCTAAATTCTAAGTTCTCCAGTAAGTCAAAAACCTTTGGGATATTTTTTCTTGGCACACTGAACTCCCTTCTCTGGTGACGTTCCAGCCATACCTGTGTGGACTTTAATATGCTGGTAAAGTGAATTCCGCTGGGCAAAAGTCCTGAAACAAACTTCACATTTAAAGGGTTTGGATCCAGTATGGATTCTATTGTGATGTTTTAAATACTCCTTAGAAGCAAAACTCTTGCCACATGTTTCACACATAAAAGGTCTTTCACCTACATGAAAAGATGAAACAAAAAGTTAGAAATAACAGACACAGAAACATACAGGAAGAATGGGTCCACTCTCTAAAATCCATATGAATTCCAAAAGCGCAGGCAGCCTGCTGTCATAAAATGTCTAACCATGTAAGATGCTTACTACCTGCTGAAAGTTGGTGTAAAATCCCAAAGAAGAAATAAGAGATAGGCCAGCCAGCTCACATTTTGGAAATTTATACAGCTTGTTTGGAGAAATTAAGATTTTTTTTCTCAAAGAAGCATTGCTATTGATCTTTTACAGAATAAAAGTCCCTCTTTTATTGTGTAGTTTGAATCCTTTGATTCTACAAATCAAATTCATCTGATTAGGTGTACCCCTGATTTCACAAACATCAAAATAAAAATACTGGGTTTAATAAAATCTGAATATATTAATATTTTCATCAAATGATTGATTCTAAATCCTTCAATGTATCCTGACTTCATCTCTACTCCTAACCATCCATTCAACACCAATTCTGCTGCTTACATTTTACAATCTAGTGATTC
This sequence comes from Myotis lucifugus, assembly GCF_000147115.1. NCBI lineage: Eukaryota > Metazoa > Chordata > Mammalia > Chiroptera > Vespertilionidae > Myotis > Myotis lucifugus. The sequence continues at coordinate 1,107,184 of NW_005871262.1, read as the reverse complement.
ATATCATTAAATGACTCATGTCTGTCTCACTTGCATTTGAACTTAAGGATCATATGACAGAGTTTAGAAGTAAAAATTTAGAAATACAAATAAGGAACTGAGCATGACAACTACAGTGTAGAGCAGGTTCTGTATACTTTGTGTCATAAACAGTAGAGTTTTCTGAATCTCAGGGTTACTATGCTGAATCAGAATAAAGCCAATTTAAATTTTGTCCCTCACATAATAAAATCCTATCAAAAAATTTTTAGAAACTGGAAATAAGATCATTCCACCACCTTAATACATCATATAGCTATTTTCTAGTCTTCTGAACAGGAGTTCAATATAGTTGGGATTCACTGTGTACTTTTCAAGTCATTATCCAAGTACATACAGGTGTTTTTCATAATGTTCAGAGCCCTCAGCCCAAATGGCCAGTGGGTGAGCTTAGATTTTTTAATTTACTAAACTACTGTGATTGGGCAATCAGGTTGTTTCTAATGCTTTTAAAATTAGAAATAGCAAGAAGGAAAATAGAGTTTTTCCCATATTCTGAACAATCTCTTTAGGACAGACTCCTGAAAATGGAATTTGGAGCTAAGGCAGTAGGAACTATTTCATACCCTTTTGATACCTAAGTCTCACATGCCAGTTCTTACTGCCAAGGACCAGTATGCAAAAGGCCATCACCAAAGCATATTTTATTTATTCGTTTTTGCTCACTTTTTAAATGGGAAAGCTAGATCCTAGCTTTAACCTGTACTAGTTTGGTAGATGCCAACTTCTAAATTAATAAACTGCAGTTTCCTTCTACAGCTAGGCAAGACATTCAATCACAACAGCAGGAGTATTTACCTGTGTGACACCTTTTATGATAAATCAGCATGTGGTTCTGAGTGAATCTTGCACCACATTCATCACAGACAAAAGGTTTTTCCCCTGTATGAATTCTGAAAGTACAACATTCAGATGATAACTTAGGATGTATCTCAAACCTCACTTTGCAATACAATTTCCACTCTAACCTGAAAGATAGTTTGTTCAAGGAGCCCTGATGAGAATGATTGGAGTGAAAGGTGAAGAGACCCATAATCTTCTTCCTCAAATCTGCGTCCACACAAGGCCAGCTAACCGATGCGTTGCCCAGTAAGACACCGAATGTCCACCCACACCTGTCTTAGGGTTTATGTTGTACAGCCCATTCAGAGACCGTGCCCTTACATACTTTTAAAAACACTAAAGAGCATTGTGTAATATCTCTAAAGTTTCCTTATTCAGAATAATCAACCACAAACACCCTAGGAACTATTGCTATGAAGAACCACATAGCCAAAAAATTAACTATCATTTCCTAGTATGTGTAACATAACCAGTCTAGAAAGAACTGTTCTCAAAATGCTGAAGAAACCTGGTTCCAAAAATGCATATTCATTTTAATTTCACAAATGGTATGAAGTAGCTATCAACCACGATTTACCGAGCACTTCCTAATAAGCCAGGTTTTTAAACTTGTTATATACAGGAAAAAGATGAACACCAAGCTGCTGCCCCACAGACTAGCCCAAGTTTGAGGGCAGATCTAGAATAGGGTAGAAAACTGCTTATCTGGATTGGAAGCATACTGAGCACCATAAGGAAATTTATTTAAAAATAGTATCACCTACAGTACAAAAGTTAAGCAGAAAACACTGTCCATCCTAATTCTGGAGTTTAGACTAACCAATGGCACAGTTTCCAAGCCCAGAGATCAAACATGATCAGAGAAGTGTCCTAAAGCCCTAAAAATGTCATTACTGAGACTGTGGGACCAGGATGGTCACGAGCCGAAATTCTAAATCAAGAAAAGAAAAATACAGGTTATTAGCATCAGGTGTGGTGGGAAGTGTGCACACCAGCAGCTCCTCTGGGAGTGGGAGAGCCCTGGCCTCCAATACATGCCAGCCAAGATCTGCAGGACCTGGCATGTTCAGCAGCTGTCGGCCACCCTGGTTCTGTGTCCTCTTCTGCACTGTGACCACCTACAGGAGGAGCTGGGAGGTCCTCATCAGCCCAATGCCTATAGGAACACTAGGGGATTTCTGTTTGTAGAACAAGACCACCTCCTAACATCTCAACCCAGGAAGAATTCAATGATATCTCAAAACAGCCCCCAAACCTTTAGAGGGAACAAGTTATGAAATGAAATGTAGCCACACTGGTCCAAATCCTAGAACTACTTCACTTTCTGACACGCATTTTAAGAAAAACAAGCCACATTCTGGAAAAAACATTTTGAGAGGGTTTCTGCTCTTTCCCACACCAGGCAGCTGGAGCCAGGTCCATGTACCTCATGTGCGTCTTCAGTGCTGAGGGCTGTGAGAACTTGGCCTCACACTCGGTGCAGCCGTAGGGCTTGTGGCCGGTGTGTGTCCGCTCGTGGAGCCGCAGGGCCGTCTTGGAGCTTAGGCCCTTGCCGCACTGCTGGCACTGGTGCCGCTCACCACCCCCCTCGTGAACCTGCACCACGTGCCGCTTGACGTCCTTCTTCCTCTTGAATTTCTTCCCGCAGAGCTCACATGGGAAGTGGCGCTCACTGCTGTGCACGTGGCGCTGGTGGCTCTTCAGGTTGCAGCGATTGGCGAAGGTCTGGCCACAGGTGTCACAGCGGTGAATCACCTCCGTGGCCACACCGTGATGGTGCCTGATATGCTTCAGGAAGCTCTTCTCATACAGAAAGGACTTTTCGCAGATGGTACACTTAAAGTTGCTCTTCCTCTTCTCCTCCTCCTCCCCCTCCTCACCTTCCTCCTCTTCCTCCTCCCCCACCTGCCCTGCCTTCTGCAGCACCTCCCCGACCTCCACTCCAGCACTGAAATCCTCACTTTTTGTCACTGGCTCATCCTCGGTCCCTACAGTGTCTGGGCTGGGGTCTTGGGTACACCTGTAGTCCCCCGCATCATCCTCAGCACTTTTCTGCTGCTCTCGGAGTCTTCTTGTGTATTTCTTTTTAGGAATTTCCACAAATACCTTTCTGCCAGCCAGCCTTCCACTAGCTCTTCTGACTTTGGGGTAGGAAGGCTTAACTCCATCTTTCTTCTTGTCTGGTTTTTCTTTGGACTTCCTTGGGGACAGATCTGGCAACGTACCGTTGCTGATTCTCTGCACTGGAGGAGCTAAGGAGGCCACAAGGCCATTGGTGAAAGGACTGTCCACAGCCACACTTGCCCCAGTGTCAGAAGTAACACTGCCTTGGGAGCCACTGCTCCCTTCCACCTCCTGAGACTCAGAGAAATTCTGCAACTCCAAAAGTACCGACTCTAACATCTGTTTCTTTAATTGAAAACAAGTTTCTGATAAGTCCAAACATTTTAGCTTTTCAGCCATTTCCAGCATTCGCTGCACCCGATCTTCTTCCACCTGTACCTTTGCGGTGTAGACAAACTCAAGAAATGAAGCAAAGTCAACCACTTGCACTTCATGTAAGTAGACAGTCCTAGTACCATCCATAGTCTTCTCATTAAGGAACATTTCCTTAAAAAATTTGCTCGTGGCTGCCAGCACCGCCTTATGGGCCATGAATTCTTCTCGGACACCCTGGTACTCAACGCTCACAGTCACGTCACACAGGTGACCCAGAAGGCGTAGTTGATGCATTTCATGCAGAAGGTTAACTGGTGAGGATTTGGATTCCAGCAGAACTGCACCACTTTCCATGTTTCTTCTTTCCAAAAACAGCCTTGAAAACAAAAACAAGAATTATTTCATGCAGAAGCAATTACTGAGGTAAAAGGTTTAAAAATTAATGAAGATTATTTCCATTCTTTAGATGATATAAACTTATTCAGAACCTAAACCTAACTTTTCTCATGTAAAGTTTGAAATCACACTTCACTTTAGCAGTTTTCCGAAGTCCTGGAGTACCTTCATAAGATAATATTTGCATGAAAAAAATAGCCTATTGCTAAGGTTTCCCCAAGGATAAACATGAATGATTAAAACTATAATTAATGAAATGCAGTAAATTTTCTAGTTCATTTTCTAATTTGCGTATAGATACAGACCTGAAACTGTAACAATTTATGGCAACAATTTATGTCCAGTTCTTTGATCAGGAAACCAAACCAAACAAAACACATGCCCTCGCTATCTGGGAACAAACCTGAGAAGAGAATCATGTCTGCCTTTGAAAACAACCAAATAATAATAAAAAAAAACTACTTTCATGGGAAAACTTCATGGAAATGCAGTCCACAATCCATGACCATTTCCAACACCCCTAAAATCCAGACAATTTGAATTACCATTATTCTACTGAAGAATGCAAGTGCCACAGCTTTTACCTTGAGCAGGTAACTTCTCTGAACCTTAGTTCTGTCCTCTATAGAGGCTGGCAGGCTGTTGCGAGGCTTCGGTGAGTACAAATATGTCAAATGCTTACACCAGAGACTCGTTAGCTAGTTACCTGCTTCCCATGCAGCAGGCCTAGGCGCTATCATCCCTATTTCACAGATGAGGAAGGAACTAAAAGGTACCGGGAAGTGGTGGGACTCTGGACACTGAACCTGCTCACCTGAGCCTTGCCAAATGCAAAGAGCTGCTCTCACTCCCTGCATCTGTCCACCGCCCTGGCACACCCCATCCCCAGGGCTCCTCTCCTTGCCTCCTTGGTACCCCACACCACCTTGGGTCCTCCTCTCATCTAAGACTCCCTGAATATGTGTTTTCTCCTTCGGGTTCGCCCCCAACCTTCTACTCTTGAATCTCCCTCCTCTTCCAAGTCCCTTTGGTTCCTACATCTCCACCCACCCATCCGAAGTGCCCGCCTTCCTTCTAACCTTCTTCAGCCAGGTCTGAGGTGTCCCCTCAGACTCCATGTGTCTGCAGCAGAACTTTCCTCATCTCCCCTGAAAACCAGTCTCGCCTCTCCCACTTGCCCAGCCCCATCTATGATACCTGCCCCCACCACCAACACGAAAAACGGCTGCGTCTGAGGTTTAGCTGTAAAAAGGACATGTACGGGACCTGAGCAGTCACCTGAGGGAGATTCCACAGGAACCTGAGAAAACTGATCAAACCTAATCAAGGCTGTAGGAGGGGTATGTGGGGGGAACACCAACACATGGACTGGACTGTCAGCTCCAACGCCGGGAGAAGCGGCAGAGGACGGCTCTCGTAGCCTCCTGCCCAGACTCACCAGCAGCCCCCCCTTTCCCCAAACTTGTGTGGCCCGACCCCTGAGCAGATGTGCGAACTCACAGGGCGGCCTGATGCTGACTTCCAAGTCAAAGTGGTTTCTGAGCACCATTTCCCATTTTGCCCGAGCGGGGAATGGGAAGCAGTGATCACGCAACAAAGATGTTTCGGCTCGAGGGACAGCGGCATCTCCCAGTGTAAGTGGCCGGCACCCTGGCAGCACCTCCGTCCCCGGGCATCGCCTACCTCGGCCGCTCTCTGAGGTCCGCGGCTTTCCAGCCTGGCCGAGCCCGAGTGGGCACCGCACCCGACAGCGCCCGGCCCGGGTCCTCCCCAGCGAGCTCGCTGCCGGCGCACGGCTGCCCCTCGGTCCCTCCAACCCCCACATTCCCAAGGACACACGGTCCCAGCGGCGGCCGGACCCGGTGCCTGCTGCGCCGCACGCAGACACGGGGCCCGCGCGATCGGGCCTGTTCCTGCCGCCCGGGCGCGCCCGCCGCCCGGCTCCTGCAACCCTGCGGGCCGCCGCTCCTCCGGGATGGGCCCGCGCAGACAACCGGGAGACAGCGGCTGGAAGGAGACTGGACAGGCGGGTGGGCCAAGTACTCACCTCCTGGCCGCCGCCGCCGCCACCACCGCGCGTCCGCTCTTCCAGGCCCGCGGGGAAGGCCCGCCTGCTGGGCGGGGCACGGCACCGGCTCGGGCACCGCCGATTGGCCGCTTCCGGTCCCGCCCCTTCCCCTCCCTGGCCCGCCCCCTCGCGGGGCTGCGGCGGGACCTACGCACGCACGTCCTCCTGCGAAGGCCGACCGGCCAGAGTTACGTAGCCCGACGTATATTGGGGTCCGGCATCCTGCGAGCGGAGCACGATTGCGTCACTGGCTGGAGGCCAAGGTCTGCGCTTGCGCAGAAAGGCAGCAACGGCGGCAATGCGGCTGTGATTCGAAGGGCGGTGCTGGCAGCCCTGGAAGGTCACGTGAGTAGCGGGGAGCGTTGCTCTATTTGGGTCCGTCCCACCTGCTCGCCCACTGTGCTGGTAGCCTGCGTGCTGCGCGTGGCCCAGGCCTGGCTTCGTCTCTCCGAGGGGGATCAGCGATGAGGGCCACGGTCCTCCCACCAGGTACTAGGAAGGGGCAGGCGCCCTGCGGGAGTCCTCGGGCTGGCGGACAGCGGACAAAGCGCCCCCTCGCTTGGGCGGGCGCCTGCTTGGTTGCGGACATCCTTTCACTCGGATTGCGTGATTGTTCCGGGAGCCCCCAGCCAAGCACATGGCTTGATTGGTCATTATGGAACTTACCCCAAAGACCATCAGCTTCGCAGTGGAAAACAATTTATGCCCTGGCAATCTTTGAATCCTTCAGCTCCAAACCTTGTTGCTTCCACCCATTTGTTTGCAATTATAATAAAAACCCCGTTTTGCAAAACTCGGCTGGACTCAAGCTTCGAGTTAATTCTGACCTTAGGTCCTGCTCCTAGCCACTGCTAAATAAAGCTTTGCTCTCATGTCCTCCTGTACTATGGGAACAACCTATTCACCCACAAGGAAACCACTGAATAATTTATGATAAATCAGCCATGCACTGATTTATTATGTAGTCATTAAAATAACGTTTAAAAACGTTCAGTGGAACTTGTAATTATTTCACAATGTATATGCATACCAAAGTATCATGTACATTTTTAAAAATACTATTTTGTCAATTATACTTCAATAAAGCTGGAAAAATGTTTAATGACTTGGGGAAATGCTTACCATATAATGAGTAAAGAAGGCTACATTATTTTACTTGTATCTCATCTGAGGATATGTTTATTGATGGGGGGCGGGGGAGGGAGAAAAACACTGATGTGAGAGAAACATCCATCAGCTGCCTCCCATCCTCGCCCTGACCGGGGATCGAACCCACAACTTTTCCGTGTTTTGAACGAGGCTCCAACCAATGGACCCTCCCGACCAGGTCAAGGAGGCTCTAACTTTTACATAGGGAATGATCTAAGTTAAAAACATATCAATAAACTAGACTGGAAATAACTAACAAATTCTGAACTGACCTGAGAGTGAGCGCACAAGAAACTTGCGCAGCTCCAAGGCCCAGCCTACCTGCGCCAGCCCCGCCCGGCACGACCGCCCCACCACTCCTCCTGACCTGCCGGGGTTAGAGGGCTGGAGGGGCGGGGCGGGCCACGCCCTTCAAGGGCTGGCCCAGCACTGCGGCGGGGCAGGGGCTAGATGGGCAGCTCAAGCCGGAGGGAAGAGAGTGGGTTGCGGGGGTGATGAAACAAGCCGCCATCCCGGATACTGATGTACAGCTCAGCCAGCGTGCGTGGGCCGAAGCTTCGGCCTCCCAGGGGTCTGGTCTGGTCCACCCCTCTCCCCTGCACTCAGTCCCGCAGGGGCGCTGGGAGCAATCAGCAGGGCGCTGTGAGTCCAGAAGGCCATTGCTGCGGGCTGGGTGTCCGGGTGGACACCCGCGAGGGGAGAGCAGCCGCGAGGGGAGAGCAGCCGCCGGGGACAGAGGCCAGGCTACCTGCAGCCCTGGCACAGAGTGGGCTCTAGGAGAGGAATGATGTCTCCCCCTAGTGGGCGATTTTCTTTCGGTTATATTGCAGTGGGTCAAATTAAGCATATTTAGGGAAGTTTGGGGTTAATCAAGAACTTATTTGAGTTTTTGGTTAATCAAGACCTTATTTGAGTTTTTGCACGTGCGTTTAATTTGGGAAAATTAGTAGAACTAAGTTATTTCACACAAGGTTGCTTGTCATTTTTAAATATTTAGAATGTGCCCTGACTGGTTTGGCTCAGTGGATAAAGTGTTGGCCTGCGGACTGAAGGGTCCCAGGTTCTATTCCGGTCTGGGGCATGTACCTTAGTTGCAGGCGCGTCCCCAGTGGGGGGTGTGCAGGAGGCAGCTGATCGATGTTTCTCTCTCATCGATATTTCTAATACTCTGTCCCTCTCCCTTCCTCTCTGCGAAAAATCAATAAAATATATTTTAAAAAAATATATTTAGAATGTATATACAGTAAAACCTCTATATAACTGACTAATTGGGGCAAGGAGGTATCCGTTAAAGCCAAAGTCCGTTATATAATAAAGTAAATTTTTCGAATGCATGTTTAAAAAATGACAAATTAGTTTACCTGTTTTTACTTATGTAGACATGTTTGTGCAATTAAATTAAGTATATATGAAAAGTTTAATTTCACAGAAAAGTGTTCTATATGTGTTAGTGCTTATGTACTTACCATAATTTTGAGACTGTAATAAACAAGCGATCTAAATAGAACTAAACATTTTTCCAAAAATACATTTTAATGATATATACACACACACACACAGTGGCCAGATTATTATGACCATCAGTACTTCGTTGGGCCACCTTTTGCCTTCAATACTGTGGCGATTCTTCTTGGCATTGACTCCACGAGATGTTGAAAGGTGATGCGAGGAATCTGACACCATGCCTGATGAATAGCACTGTCCAGTTCTGTGAGATTTGATGGTTGTGGAACCAGCTGCCTGATGGCTCTTTTAACTTCGTCCCACAAATGCTCAATTGGATTGAGATCTGATGATTGTGGGGGCCACCTAAGCAAGGTAAAGTCTCCCTCATGTTCTTGAAACCATTCCTGCACAATACAAGCACCGTGGCATGGCGCATTGTCTTGTTGGAAGAAGCCATCTCCATTGGGATACGCCATCAACATGATAGGGTGAACCTGATCAGCAACGATACTTAGGTATGTTGTGCTATTCAGACGTTGTTCCACACGAATTAAAGGGCCCAAATCATGCCAGGAAAACATGCCCCAAACCATAACACTGCCCCCACCAGCCTGAAGGGTTGTACTCATGCATGTGGGGTGCATGCTTTCATGCTGTTTCTGCCAAATTCTCACTCTGCCATCTGCATGATGCAACTGGAAACGTGATTCATTGGACCACATGACTTTTTTCCAATGCTCAACTGTCCAATCCTTGTGTTCCTGTGCAAATTGGAGACGTTTTATCTTGGTAATTGCAGACAGCAAAGGTGTTTGAACAGGCCTTCAGCTTCCATATCCCATACGTTGCAGTGTATGGCTAATTTGCCTACAAACGTCAGGTGGTCATAATAATCTGGCCACTCAATATATATGCCTAAGCAACTGTCCGACCATTCGACTGTCCGACTGGTAGCTATGACGTGCACTGACCACCCGGGGACAGACGCTCAACACAGGAGCTGCCAAGTGACAGCAACTTTGCAGAGTGCCCTCTTGCACTCTGGGACCCCTCAGGGGATGGCGGACTGCCGGTTTCAGCCTGATCCCTGCAGGCCAGGCTGAGGGACACCACCTCACTCTGCAGGTGCCCTTGGAGCCCTGGCGCCGCCCCAGGTGCAGCCAGCCAGGAAGGGACTGGGGAAGGTTGGCTCCAGGGCATGTCCGGCCCATCTCGCCCAGTCCCGCCCCGCTGGCCACCTTCTAATTAATTGCCTTTCAATGTGCAGGAATCCATGCACGGGGCCTCTAGTATTTAACTAAACAAATAAAATTTTATAAAAACAAAAAAATGTTCTATTAATTGTCTCCAGATGATGATATATCCAGACACTCCCACTGTGGCATGAAATGTTCAATATTGAGGCACTTGCTTTAGGCAATCCTGCTTTGAAAAAACTATCAAGTTTTATTTGAACTTTTGAAGTCTGGTGTTTTTTTATAATTAACTCCCCAAAATTATGAAAATGGGTATAATAAAGCTGAATTTTGTTATCTGAAGAATTGTTAATAAATGTTATTAGAGCCCTAACCAGTTTGGCTCAGTGGATAGAGGGTCCCAGGTTCGATTCCGGTCAAGGACATGTACCTTGGTTGCAGGCACATCCCCAGTGGGGAGTGTGCAAGAGGCAGCTGATCGATGTTTCTCTCATCGATGTTTCTAACTCTCTATCCCTCCCCCTTCCTCTCTGTAAAAAATCAATAAAATATATTTTAAAAAAATAAATGTTATTAGAACGTTGAGGTACAATATCTGATAATGTTATTTTTGGGTGTGTTATTTCTTTTTCCTCATTATCTTCGCTCCCATCCTCATCTTCCAAGGTCATCACCTCATCTGTTTCACTTTGTCATGATGTGATACCCAGGGTCACCTTCATCTTCTAACCACTGTACAACATCTTCCTCAACTACTTCTCTTCTCCACCAATATTACAGGTGTCAGTTTATTTATTTTTATTTTTTATTTTTATTTTTTTTGAATTTACATAAAAAGCTTTATTAACAGTGGAGCATCTTCCCCGTGGGCCATGTGGTTCACCCAGACAGCCAGGACCCAGGCACCAGTTCAGCGCAGCCTCCAGCCTCTCGCTCCGACATGAACTCCACGCGGACCTGCGTGCACTGTCCCTGGGAACCGGTCCTGCCCAGCACCTTGGTGACCCAGGCTAGCTTGATAGGCTGCACACGGCTCGTGTCCATGATGGCGGCAACAGTCGGGCGGAAAAAGCAGTTTATTTATTTTTAAATATACTTTTATTGATTTCAGAAAGTAAGGGAATAGGAGAGATAGAAACATCAATGATGAAAGAGAATCACTGATCAGCTGCCTCCTGTATGCCCCCTACTGGAGATTGAACCCAAAACCGGGCATGTGCCCTGACTGGGAATTGAACCCTGACCTGATTCATAGGTCAATGCTCAACCACTGAGCCACATTGGCCAGGCAGGTGTCAGTTTATGCGCTCCATCTGTATTGGCACAAAGCAGTGCCTAGATCAGTGATGGTGAACCTTTTGAGCTCGGCGTGTCAGCATTTTGAAAAACCCTAACTTAACTCTGGTGCCGTGTCACATATAGAAATTTTTTGATATTTGCAACCATAGTAAAACAAATACATGTTTTTGATATTTAATTTATATATTTAAATGCCATTTAACAAAGAAAAATCAACCACAAAAATGAGTTCGCGTGTCACCTCTGACACACGTGTCATAGGTTCGCTATCACTGGCCTAGATCCTATCCTTGCTGATTTTTCTTCCAGATGTCGATTTTTCATACTTGGAGGCTTGTGTGTTTTCAGGCACAGAATGCCGGAACAAACCAGTTTTGTCACACTGTAAATCTGAGATTGTAATAGCATTTTGTTATTTATACATGCTATTAAATTTTGCGTAAATGGTTCAGGATCTTCTCTTGGAGCACTTGAAATTTCACTGTAAATTCCTTTGTTCATAATTCCATGCCTTTGAGAAAGAGCCAAAGGCATCCATCACTTCTTTGAATGATGTGTTTATATGATTTGCTAATTTAATTGCTGCAGATTTCAACTCAACTGTCCGAACAGGAACCCCACAAGAACGTTGTTGTGGGTACCATTTCAACAGTGCTTCTTCGACTGAAGTTTCATATGCCAATTCATGATTTCTGGAATTAGTGTTTGCACCTACATTATATATTAATGCAATGTTTTTATTTTATCTTTGTTTTTTTAAATGTCTGATACAGTTTGCTTTTTTATGCCATATTGCTCACATATATGAGACACAGACACTCCCGACTTCAACATTTGTATGGCTTCCAATTTTTGATTTAGCATTAAATTGACTCTTTTCCTTTTGTCCATAGTTTAAGGTTAGGGTTACAATTATGTGCTTTACTATCTTCTAATCTAATAAAAGAGAAACATGCAAATTGATTACACCTCTGCTATGCCCAAGCCATGCCCACCAGCCAATCAGAGCGACTATATGCAAATTAACCCAACCAAGATGGCGGCCAGCAGCCACAGAGCTGGAGCAAGCAGGAGGCTTGGTTGCCCTGGCGATGGAGGAAGCCAAGCTTCCCACCTGCCCTGGCCGGCTGTGGCCTCTGCTCAAGGCAACAAAGTTTCAATTATAGAAAATAAATAAATCCCAGATACCTGCTTCCAGTCAGCATCTACCGGGAGCTTGGGTGGCTGGGGGCCGTGGCCAGTCTGCAAACAGCCATCAGCCACTCACTCAGGATGGCCACACCCTCATGGGGTGAGGGTCCCCACTGGGGGGCTTGGCCAGCCTGCAAACAGCCATCAGCCCCTTATCAAGACTGACCAGGCACCCCAGCAGGACCCCCTACCCTGAAGGGGGTGTGGCCAGCCTGAAAACAGCCCTCAGTCCCTCACCCAGGCTGGCCAGGCACCCCAGGGGGGACCCCTACTCTGAAGGGGCTGTGGGCAGCCTGCAAACAGCCATTAGCCCCTCACCCAGTCTGGCCAGGCACCCCAGCAGGGACCCCACCCTGAAGGGGCTGTGGCCAGTCTGAAAACAGCCCTCAGCCCCTCATCCAGGCTGCCCAGGCACCCCAGTGGGACTCCCACCCTGATCCGGGACACCCTTCAGGGCAAACCAGCCATCCCCCACCCATGCACCAGGCCTCTATCCTATATAATAAAAGGGTAATATGCAAATTGACCCTAACAGCAGAAGGACTGGGAATGACTGGTCACTATGACACACACTGACCACCAGGGGGCAGACACTCAATGCAGGAGCTGCCCCCTGGTAGTCAGTGCACTCCCACAGGGGGAGCTCTGCTCAGCCACAAGCCAGGCTGATGGCTGCCAGTACAGCAGTGGTGGTGGGAGCCTCTCCTGCCTCCTCAGCAGCGCTAAGGATGTCCGACTGCAGCTTAGGCCTGCTCCCCACTGGCAAGTGGACATCCCCCAAGGCCTCCCGGGCTGCCAGAGGGATATCTGACTGCCAGCTTAGGCCCAATCCCCCGGGAAGCGGGCCTAAGCCAGCAGGTGGTCATCCCCCGAGGGGTCCCAGACTGTGAGAGGGCACAGGCCGGGCTGAGGGACCCCCCTGAGTGCACAAATTTTTGTGCACCAAGCCTCTAGTACAGGGGTGGGCAAACTTTTTGACTCGAGGGCCACAATGGGTTCTTAAACTGGACCGGAGGGCCGGAACAAAAGCATGGATGGAGTGTTTGTTTGAACTAATATAAATTCAAAGTAAACATCATTACATAAAAGGGTACGGTCTTTTTTTTTTTTTTAGTTTTATTCATTTCAAACGGGCTGGATCCGGCCCACGTGCCATAGTTTGCCCACAGCTGCTCTAGTACATACATAATTTTAAATTTATACTTAATTTTAAACTTACACTGAATAGTTCTAGTAAATGCGTGCATTCACTAATTCACTGGGAGTAAACAAATGCACATGGCTGGGACATGGCTTAGCACAGTTCTGAAAAATCAGCCAGCACTTGTTAAAACTGCTACAGAAAGTCATGCCACACAACAGAACCAATTACTACTCAAATGCAATATGATCACGTGCTAATCATTCGCCAAACATTGTTTAGGAGTGATAACTCTTGGATTTAAATATGTAAACTATAGTTGTAGATATGTAATATTTATGTCAGAGAAATTACTATAGTGTTTTTTCCAACATATGGCCTATTCGCTAAATTTGTTCAAAGCAACAATGAATTAATAACAAAACAATAACCTGTTAATTTAACTATAAGCAAATCTTGCTTAAAAGCATTTTTAAATTAGCAGGGTGTTAATTTTCACATATGACATATGGACTGGAAATTTTGTGCATTAAGTCCAAAGTTCATTAAATTGAGGTCCAAAAAATCAAAGGTTTACTATATTTTTGAGAGACCCTACCCCCAGCATATTTCAATGAAACTTCTTTGGAGACTTCATTGCTCAGCTCAGTCTCAGGTTGGGCTATTCTGTGGGGAGAAGTGAAACTACTTCCCACATTGCCGAATAACTTCAGCCCTTTACTTCTGGCTGCAACACTTCTAATTCATAAATACATGAAAAAGCAAGATGTGCATGCTATATAAAAAAATGAATCTAAGACAGCGGTTTTCAACTTTTTTCATCTCATGGCACACATAAAATTCAGTGGCACACCAAAAATACATATATTTTTGCTGATCTGACAAAAAATAAGTATAATTTTATTGAGTAACCAATAATAATAATAGTAATTACCTTTTTACTCCAAAATGACTTTTTAAAAAATCCAGTGCCTAGTGCTGGCCAAGTAGCTCAGTTGGTTAGAGCTTCATCCTGATACAAAAATGTTTCAGGTTACATCCCCTATCAGGGCACAAACAAGAATCAACTAATGAATGCATAAATACGTAGAACAACAAATTGATGTTTCTTCTCTCTCTCTCTCTCTCTCTCTCTCTCTCTCTCTCTCTCTCTCGTCATTTTATTATTTGCCAATCTAAGGGAAAAGAGGTCAGTGCCCCTGACTAGTCAGGTGTTTCATGTTTAAAAAAATCACTGGCTGAAAATCGCTGGTCTAAGAGGATATAGAGCAGCAAATGCCTTGTTCCCACATTAAAACCCTAAATCCAATCCCTAAGGACAGCCATCATTAAGTTTTTGCCAATTTCTCCAGAAAATCCATGCCTACAGAGCAAGGCTATACTATATGGAATCTCACCCCTCTCCTTTTTTAAAACACAAATCCACTTCCTCATCTGTAAACAGTTCTTGAGTTATTCTTACTGCCTGTAACAACTATTGTTGATATTCTAAAAAGTGTTTGAACTTTGCCTGTCTATCAATGAATCTCAAAGTTTGTTTCATATGCATATCATGGACAGGTCTGCCTCTTGTTTTCAAGGCTATACAATATTCCAGCTGTGGAAATAGTGTAACCTGTTTAATTGCTTATTGGTGGACCCTTTGAGTGCTTTTACTATTATTAGAAAGTCTGCTATGATGAATTATCTTATATATGGGCAATTGCGTTTGCAAAATACATAATAAGAATGGAACTTCAGGAATAAGGGAGGTGAGTTTTAAATGCCACTTGCCCTCTGGAGAACTTGCACCAATCAACCCCCCCCCCCAAAAAAAAAAAAAAAAACGGAGCAGGAATGCTCCTTTTCCTGGACCCTGGCCAACAGGGAGTACAGCAAAATGTGTTGGTCCATTCTCACCATGATAAATGAAAAGTGGTGACTCATATCTGTTGGACAACTTTGCAAGTTGCAGAAAGGCCCATTAACTGTCTTACCTGTTAAGAGGGATGTGCTGACTCCCAGAAGGCCTGAAGGTGGAGTACATGGGCTTTGGGGTTGGTTCAGTCACATGCATACAGAGCAAGCCCACATGGAATTGAAACCAGACAATCAATGGGTCTGGGCTGCCTGTCACTACTTGAGCCAATTCACTAGAGACAGGGTTGAATCATATATGAGCATTTATTCCAATAACGCCGGCAGTATGGGAGAACAGCAGGTCACCCACAAAAATCTGCTCTCCACCTCCCTCCCTCATAAGCCAGCTGCTGATACCGGGGTAGAAGGACAAAGATAACATGGGGAAGTAGGCAAAAGGGATAAGAATGGGTATGCAAAATGGGCAGTTTACAGGCAACGCGGGCTGGAGGGTTTGCAAAGGGCTGGGGGGTTGCAAAGGGATGGGGGTTTGCAAAGGGCTGGGGTTTGCAAAGGGGTAGGGGTTTGCAAAGGACTAGGGATTTGCAAAGGCTGGGGGAGCTGCAAAGGGATGGGGGGTGTTGCAAAGGGCTAGGGATTTGCAAAGGGCTGGGGGAGTTGCAAAGGATTGGTGCCTCTAGTTTCTGCAACAAGGTTGTTAGTCTTATAGGCAGCTCCTGGATGTGGAAGATGGGCCGAATTTCCAGGTGACAGAAGACCTGCCCCACCAGGTGGGGGTTGGAGGAAGCTGGTGGGAACCAAGGAGGGGACCCTGAGCTGGAGCAGGGCAGGCAGGATGGGAAAGGAACCCAGTTCCGTGGCCCAACTCTGCCCCCACCTCCATCATTCCTGAGATTACAAGACATTCAGGCAAAGGTTTTCACAAAGTTGGGAATGAAAGTCTGAATTTTTTAAGTGTTTTCTCATCCTTCCCGATCCATTCCCTTCATCCCAGCAAGGGGACCTTGAAACCAAAGCTGTGGATCCATTTATATTTTCAGGCTGTGAAAACAGATGAAAGTGGACACAAATTTCTAAATCTGGTATAGAAAAGTAATTGTAAGGCGAATCTAGATGGTGTAGTTACTACTTATTTTTGCAAATTTTATACATTTTAAATTATTTTAATACTAAGGATTATTTAAAATTAATTGTGCTAAGGGGTGATGTTAATCCCTGTGTGGGTTTTTATTCTGGCCCAAATCCATAAACTTTATGGTGTGGAGAAGGGGAGGAGGGGGGCTCGCTTTCTGTGTTTCACTCTCTCCTGATGATGGCTACTTCCATGTCCCTGAGGCAGGTCAGCTCTGGGGCAACACTGCAGCTGGGAGGCTGTGACAAAGCATGGTCTGTTAGTTTCAAATTGGTTTTAATTCTATGAAGGCTACAGTGGTAGCGCAGTAAGGTGGGCAGGGAGCAGAGGGAAGTCTTGGATGGTCTGTGGGAGAAGTGGTGAGGCCATAACTCAGTGATGGCGAACCTTTTGAGTTTGGCGTGCCAGCATTTTGAAAAACCCTAACTTAACTCTGGTGCCGTGTCACATATAGAAATTTTTTGATATTTGCAACCATAGTAAAACAAAGACTTATATTTTTAATATTTATTTTATATATTTAAATGCCATTTAACAAAAAAAAAATCACCTCTGACACGCGTGTCATAGGTTCGCCATCACTGCCCTAACTGAACAGAGGTGGGAGGGGCAGGAGCTGGCCTGGGGAGGGAAGGTGGTGAAGGGCAGAGTGCTTGGAACCTCTGGTAGAAGTGAAATGGGTGGGAGGTGAAATGGACAGTGAGCAAAGCTGAGGGGGTGCTAATGGACCATTTAAACTCAGACTAGCTATTCAGAAAATGCCAGAAAGCATCTAAATGTGGTCAGCTCCAAGCTCAGTAGGTACACACCATCCTGCTCACCTTTGTAACCATGATCCATGTAGCAGGCTCTGTCCTAAGAACACTGTGCACACTTATGCCACGTAAAATCCTACCCCACGGTGCACAGGAGGAAACTGAAGCTTGCAGATGCTGAGCAGATGAAATTTGACCGCAGTTGGTGTCCCTGCAATGCCCATTTTTTAACCTTCACTCTTCTCTGACAGATCAGTCTCCCAGCAAGAAAAAGAGTGGATATTCCAAAAATTCAGTGGTCCTCCAGCCTTATTGAGCACCAGGGCCTTCATGGACAGCTTATCTGGTCAGTGGGGGGCCCCTGAGAACCCGAATCCTTAGCAAATGCCCAGGGGATGGTCCAGAGAAGCACTGCTCTAGGTCTCTAGAGTGCCTGTTCCAAACCTTTTTTCTCGCTTGGGGATAGGTTTTGCTACAGTACGTGACACAGGCCCTGAAGCAATAATGGCCTGAAGATAGGATTTACTTCTAAGGCTGGGGGTAGGCAAACTGAGGCCATTTGGTGGTTTCACATGGTCACCAGGGACCCAGGCTCCTTCCAGCTCAACATAAACCCACCTCTAGAGCAGGGGTGGGGACAGTCCAGCCTGCGAAATCATTTTGTCTGGTCCTGCCAAGGTATTAGGGTGAGTTAATGAAATGTTTCATCAAATATAGCAGGCTAATTTTTAAGCTGATAATTTTGTATGGCCCGAGAGTG
This sequence comes from Myotis lucifugus, assembly GCF_000147115.1. Classification (NCBI taxonomy): domain Eukaryota; kingdom Metazoa; phylum Chordata; class Mammalia; order Chiroptera; family Vespertilionidae; genus Myotis; species Myotis lucifugus. The sequence goes on along the minus strand of NW_005871262.1, from coordinate 1,089,470 downwards.
ATGTTATATCCAAATGGCCATTGGCAGAAAAAAGGTTCCCCACCCTTGCTCTAGAGTACAGCCAAGTTGTCCTCCTGGCCCAAGAATGAGCCAGAGCCAGTGGTCCAGCCATCAAAGCTGCCTTCCAGGCAGCAGGGCACAGGAAGAAAGGTCTTTTGAAGCAATATTCCCCTACAAGTCCAACCCTTCTACATTAGCTGGGACTTGGTCATTTATTTAGCTATATATCAAGTGGGAAGTCCTCTTTCAGGTGGGTACCTTGTTTCGCTCAACATTGGGCTTCAGTAACTAGAGAAGGGGAAGCGTATTAGGAGGAAACTGTCATCTGTGCCACCCTACACATCCATAGTTTCCTTCTCAAAGGGAAATCCTAGCTACTCTACCCCCAAACTAGCACACTTATCAAGAAAATTTAACTGGGGAAGCCACTTGGCCACGGGATCTCCTCTATTGGTTCAAGGATGATGGAACTTTCTAGGTATTTATTTGTTTACATTGGAGAAATGCAATTAGAGTTGGTCTTCAGGGCCAATAAAACTAGCTTCTAATTCTGTCTCCCCCACCCCAACCTCAGTACTTCCTCCTCATAAAAGCAGTTCTTTATCTTCTGTTCATAAGAGAGCAGTTAATATAGTTGCTTCATTTACAAGCAGTTATTAGCTCTTTAGTATTTCACCTGTACTCATTCACTTACCTCTCAGCTAAGGTTCTAAGGTAGGGCCCAGCTACCTACATTAGGTGATTCTGATATTTTCTAGAGTAAACTACATACTGAGACACCAAGGTGCTTTTGCAAAATGCCAATGCCCAGCACTACCTCAGACATTAGGGTACAGTTAGTCTGGGATGTGTGGCCTGAGCAAAGGTAATTTTAGTGTCGCAAGGAATTCCAGTGTGGAGATGGCCATGAAGCCCAGCTCCAGTACATCTGTGTGCACACCCGTGCCTGGGCAGGTGCTTGCCCCTGGACCTCACACCTCTGCAGGTGCCTTCTACTAAGCTTACTGCCTTTAACCTACCTTCTAAAAACCTGTCAAACACATTAGGCAAGAGAAAAGAAACAACATTTGTAGTATTATTTTATTTGTCAGAATTTCCAGAACCAGGGTCTCTACTGGACAAGTAGAAAAATAGAAAACTGTACTACGAAAAGGCAACTATGACAAATAAGTATACTCGTAAAGGGGCTCCTTGGACTCGAGCAAATGCAGAGTTCACCCTGGGCAGCATAGCCCACAACAACAGAAAGGAACTGGTGTCCCCACATTTTGAGATGTGTTTCTCTCCAGAGTTCTACTAGCTGGCCCAGTCCTGGAACCGGAAGCAATCACTTGCTATCTTCCACACTGTGTTGCTAGGTGAGGCCTGGGCAGTCAGAAGGAAGTTCTGGTTGAAGTCCCGTTGTTTGTTGCCTTCAAACTTCACTGTTCCACAGATCACAACGAGGACTGTGGTCTGGCTTGGGGTGGCTTCATCATGTACAGGCTGGCAGTCAACCACATTGATTTGGAACTCACTGGAAGGCAACATTTCAAAAAACTCACTCAAGGACTCTTGCCCTGAAACTGCGTTTCCATTCCACACCAGGGTGGCTGTGCCCATGTAGAGGCGGGACAGCAGGCGCCTCCGCTTATCCATGGTGGTGTAGTAGACGTTGACGAACTCCTCAGCAGCCCTGCAGGCTTGATCCACGTAGGTCTTGAAGTCTACGGATGCCATCTCTGGCTCTCCCGAAGGAGGCCTCCACCCAGGTGCTTCCTGCACCTGAGGGAGCCGGGGCTGTGGGGCAGGAAGGTTGAAGAGAACCCAGGTGAATGCCAAACTTTGCTCTATCCTAACAAAGAACAATCCTCCTTTTCTATTGGTGGTAAAACACTTAATTACATACTATAGAGAGATGACTCTAGTCTCAAACGACTGCCGACACCTCATCTTACTAAACCTCAGTTTGCTCCTCTTAAAATGGAAATATTACCACTTGTGGCACAGTTGTAATGTGAGAAATTGCTTAGTTAGAAAAGCCTGATACCTACATCTCAGAAAATAGTAGCCATTACTATGAATTTTAAAAATCTCATTTTACAAAACATTATACATGACTATGGAAGGCCAGTTTTTCCTGAAAGTGTGGATAGTGAGGAAAATTTATCCGGTAAAGACAGTGGACCTTGTTGAAGGGAACAGTGGCCCAATAGAGGCCAATCAGATGGCATAAGCTCATCAGTTGGTGACAGTCTTCATGGGTTCACTCCAGAGACGAAAAGGTTTAAAAAAAAAAAGTCAAGTTTCTTAAGAGGGTAAGAGAACAAATGCCACAAGGACAGAACCAAAACAGTGGCCATAATTCTCATGGTAAGCTATAAACAGCAAACCTGGCAGCTGGCTGGGAATGAGAATGGAGAACACCTAGCATCTGTGAGCACGAATACCCACCACCGGGTAAGTCCTATAAGCCACAATGGAAAGACAAGATAGAACCAAGGAGATTCTATGGGGTGGTGGGGAGGGGTATGAGAGCGGCAAAAATAATTTCAACTGTAGCTGCGATGCTACATTTCCCTCCAAAAAACCCAAAAACAAAAACAAAACGTCCAAAAGCATAAAGAAATAGTATTATTTGTGTGTTTGTTTTTTTAAGGGTATGATACAACTGTTATAGTTCCCTGTTCTTTTTCGCATGTCGGACCAATCTATGTCGAAGTTCTCATTGGTCCAACCGGATCATAAAATATTTCACTAAAAAAGAATCCAACATTACTGAAATAGTGGATATGCTTATAGTTACAAAATTAAATATTAAACTTTTCCTTAAATTTCTCAGACCTTAGTTTTTTTTAAAATGAAATCCATAAAAGATTACACAGAGGACCTGGGAGAAGTCGGGGCTGAGAAAAGTGGAGGCCTGCGCCTCCCGTAAAGAACTGTAAGGCGCAGGGAGGTAGCACCGTCCTAGGTCCTAGGGGTGAGCAGTTCCAGGGCCAGATGCAGACCTTGGTCTTCCCATTCTCTCCATGAACCTAGAGTCAAGCCTCCGCAAACACTCTCAGCTGGCATTTGCTAAATGCTTTGCACGCATTACCTCATTGAATGGTCGCCACAAATGGGCGAGAGGGTATGAGTAGCACTAAACAACAATTATACCTAACGAGAAAATTGAAACAGGTTTAGTCAAGGTCTTGAAAGTAAGCACACTCCTAATTTATCATTTATAAGAACGCGTGTAGCCCTTAAACATGTTGTCAAGATTATGCTGACCTTTTACTGGCTTATTTTTTTTAAAGTTCCTGCATTTTGAAACCAAGGCTATCGGAGCACAATTCCCGGATGCTAGTTTGAAAATTCCGTTCAGGGGCCCAAGTTTCTGTCTTGCTGGAATTCTGAACCACGCGGGGTCCACATTCATCGCCTGGACATAACCTCACTCCCTCTACCATCTCACGGATCTCAGACACCCGCCTCTGCTCCCCACCCCCGTTCCCAGCCCCTGTGGGGTTCCCCAAGTGGTCTTTCCAAACACAGGTAACAACCTGCCCGCCCCGAGGCTTCACAAAACGACCACTGACCACTGCACGGGGGTCACTTACAGGGCTGAGGGCCCGTCTCCATCAAGTCAGAGAAAAGGAGACTGGAAACAAGTAGGACCGGAGAGGCTCTGAAGCTCGCCGCTTCCCAGGGTCCCCGCCCTCAGGTCTTTGAGCCTGGACCTGAGATGAAACAGGCCCCGTTTCTGGTGGCGAGTGGCTGTCAACCGAACCAGTAAAGCACGCTCTTCCTGGACCCAAACCTGCTCCAGGGCACGGGCACTTCATCGTCAAGCGCACCGACTGCCCAGCGTTTCGCACAGGCCAAAGCCTTTCCCAGACCCGCAGCGCTGCCGCCCGGGCAGGGGCAACGCCGGCTTCACCCTGACAATGGAGGGAGGGCGTGGGGGACACACGTGGGAGATGTCTCGGAATTCCCTCCGACTGCCCGCCCGGGGATCACCTACCTGCGCCGGCGAAGGCCGGGTTCGGCGTGGGCGGCGACCTCGGTCAGCCCGGGTTGGCGTTGGCGTTGGCGTTGGCGTTGGCGGCGGCCCTCCTCCCGGCGCCCCTCGCGCGGACCAAGCTCCTCGGAGAACCGGCCCCCGGAGGTCGCGGGGTGGGCCTGCGGAGGCTCCGCGCCCCTCCGCTGCTCGCCGAGGAGGAGGCGGGAAGAGCCGCCCTCCGCTGCTCGCCGAGGAGGAGGCGGGAAGAGCCGCCCTCCGCTCCTCCTCTTCTTCCCGAGAGGTCCCTCCCGGCCGCCGGGACCTCGGAGACAGAGACCAGAGTCTGCCCCCGCGCGGCCCGCGGTGCGGTGAGCCCACCGGAGCGCCCCACAGCGCCCGCCCACCTGCCGTGAAAGGCAGTTGTGCCAGCCAGTGGCACGGCGAGCTCGCAGGCTAGCTCCGCCTACGTGTGGCTCAAAGGAGAGGGCGACTTCCGGGAGAGGCGCCTTCCCAGAAGACCGCGGCCAATCTACGCCGAAGTTCTCATTGGTCCAACCGGATCACAGACTCCCGCCCAAGGGGCTAGTGGGACCTCTGATTGGATAAAACCTCCAAGTTCCGTCCTGGGACGCGGGGGTGGGTGGGCTCTCCGGCAAGAGGCGGTCATTTAGTAGGGGGATGGACTGTGTGCGCCATGTGGGGGGCGAGGGTGGGCCGGCAGAGGGGGAGTCAGGCTGCACCGCGAGGGCGCCAGGAAAACCCCGCCGAGAGTGTGAGTGAAGCCCGCAGAACCTCTGCTGAGCTCCACCCGCTCAAGTACCTGAGCTGGTCCTAAAGAATACATAGAGGAAACCAATTTATGTTAAGTGGGGATTTAAACGAAAAGTGAGGCAAGAGTTGAGGGTGTGGCTCAGGCTTGCCAAATAGGGAAACTTACCTTCTTGTGTCCTGTGAATTGCGGGGCTAGGAAAACCGCCAGGCTCCAGCTGTCTCAGAGCTTGGTTGATATTTTGATTCTTTCTGTTCTCCAGCCTTGAAACTAGCTGCATTTCAGCTAATCTGGAACCTAAGCTGATTTTTTTTTTTTTACTGGATTTTTGTTTAAAACAACAGGCTCAGTAGAATGGAACCAGTTAGCCCCGCCAGTGGCTCAGTGGTTGAGTGTGGACCCATGAACCAAGAGGTCCTGAGTGCAATTTCCCGTCAGGACACATGCCTGGGTTGCAGGCGGAATCCCCAGTGGGGGCATGCAAGAGGCAGCCGATTGATGTTTCTCTCTCACCCATGTTTCTATTCCTCTCCCTCTTGCTCTACAACATAAATCAATAAAAACATGTATATATATATAAAAAAGAATGGAACCAGTTCGCATGGGCTTTGGGAAATTTAGAGTTTACAACATAAATTTAAAAATTTATTTCAGACACAAGATTCTCAGGTCCATCCACTGCTCTAAGGGACTAAATAATTCCTTGCATATAAATCTGTGGGGGCCCTCTGGGAATACAAAGTTTACTGACTTGCCCCATCTTTAGAATGTGCATGCATTCAGCTCGTACCTTGTTAGCTGCCTACACTATGGTGTACCTTTGCTTGAATTCCTAAGAGAATCCTTGCTCAGATTTCGGGACAAATTTAGAAACTGGGTGGGTTCTAATGCAGGTACCCCTCCCCCCATCTACTTAAATACAGTAGGTGAAAAATTTGGATTATAAAAAATTAAGTTGTAGATTGAGTAGAGAGGGTGAACTAGCATCTATGGAGCAGTATTCACACTAAAATGTTTTTATAAAGCCTGAGACAATAAAATTAGGATGTAATGTACAGAAATCCAAATCATAGCATCAATGGAATGAAAATGAGAGTTGACTTACTACATGCCCACTAGGTTGAGTATCTACTGCTTTAAGTTTCCTCATGTTTCCCATCGAAGCCATTTTTATTTTGTTAACAGATGGTCCCTGCCACCAATCCAATGCCAACAGGAGTCCACAATCTGGGGTGGTTAAAAGGAGAGACTGTTTTCGAACCAGAGAAACACAGCTTGGGTGGAAACCGAAAGGTGTGCTCTCCCACTCGCCCTCCAAAGGAGAGGCCCACTTTTATAAAGTCCCTGCCCTGGTCCCTGGTCTATTTCTATGCAAAAGCTGAATCCAAATTTACACATTTTAATTGGTTCACTTAGCATTGTCCGGATTGGTTAGAATCAAGCACCCACCTGGTCGTTATGGAGATGCTTTGATTGGTTGGTAAAGATGCAAAGGAGGATGTAGCACACAGTTCCAAATGAACAGGGCATATCTCGGTCAAAATATGATTCCAGAAACTTCTTTATAAGGGTTGGCTCCAATGGCAAGAAGTCTTGGCAGCCTGACCTGTTGTGCCTCTCTAAGATGCATTATGCATGAGAGGCCTGGGTCAGCAATGGCTGCCAGGTTCTGGTTATGAATTTGAGTCCAAATAGCCAGGAGGAGCCCTTCCTGACAGGTATATTTCTTCTCAGAGTCCATGGTTTCATTCTGATAACTTTGGTGGAGGTATCATTATTCTCAGTTTTACAGATGAGGAGCTGAGAGACAAATTAAATGATCAGCCTGGAGCCATAGAGCTGCTTCAAATCTAGAAAAGCTGGTTAGGAGGACATTTGTCCAGCTCTAAGGTCTTGTGAAAACAAGGCTTTAGCCCTGAGAGCCAGCAGAGCCAATAGCAGGAGGGTGAGAGGACTGGTTTGTGCCTCCATCATCTAAAATTGTGCTTGACCCATAGCAAGGACTCAGTAAATACTGTGTGAATAGACAGACAGGTCTGGGTTCAAATCATTGCTCCACAACATTCTAATGGTGATGATTCCCCTCTAACAGTCACTTCCCTACTCTTAGAAGCAAGCCTGGTGTTTACCTCCCCTGTAGTCCTTGATTTGGGGAGGTTAGAGACACTCCTGGCTCTTAGGCTCTGTCCTGAGTTGTGGAGTAGTGGGGGGCCTAGTTTGGACCATTGAGTCTGGAGGAGGATTTCATAGGAGATTTTGGGAAAGATCTTTTCCCTTTTCTCCTTCTGGACATGTGATATGTGGATGGCGCTACTGCAGTCATCTTATCCCCTGAGGGGGGAGCCCTTAAGGATGAGGCAGACAGGAGAGATAAGGAGAAATCAAACTTTTGATGACTATATTGGGAAAGAAATCAGCCCTGAAGTTTGGGCCTCTCAGTTTTAATAGCCAGTTAATTCCTTTTTAAAATGCTATTTAAAATTGGGCATAAATATAAAGGTACTGTTGTCAGTTAACTACTATAACTTAGTGTACTAGCGGAGTGATTGTGGCAAGAGAGTTAACCTCCTGAAAGCTCAGCTGCCTCATTGTAGAGTGGGGACAGTAATAATATCCATCTTCTTGGGTTGACGTGAGGAGCTAATGAAACAATACATGCTCAGTTTCAGCGCAGGACCAAGCACAAAGTAAGCATTTAGAAAATGTTAATATGCTTTGACATTTTGCATTGACCACAACTTCCTTATTTGCCAACAATTCCTCCAACAACTGGCTTTTAAACTTGGGACAAGTGTATTGACAAATTGGTAGGATTTGTCACCAAGTCACATGATCACCTCCTGGAAGACGAGCCTGGTTTCAGCAGTGGAGCAAGTGGTTCCATTTGCTGTGTGGAGTGCATCCAAGGAAGAAGGCCACATCTGGTCACACTGAGCCTCTGGCAGCTCTGAAGATAGACGACTTTTGGATCTTGAAGTCTGTAAACATAGGACTGAGCTTTTCCTCATTTTCAACATAGTTTTCTGGTACAGGAGCTAATATTTGTTTGCCAGGAGAGGTTGGAACCAGGCAATCTATAGCGATGACTGGGCAGTTGTACCTCTAATGCATCACCACCAAAAAACTAAATGTGTGTTGTTTTTATCTTCCTGACTTAAAAGGTTTATGAGCTACAGCTGGATCAGAGTGAGCTGGGATCATATTTCTGGGAGGTCACTTGAGGACCTGCCTTTTGGGGAGATTCTGGGAAGGCAGGAAGAACTGAGACCCTAATCTTAGGAGGTGAGGTGTGGCTGTGAGCACAGAGATAATGAAGTAGAAGAGAAAAGCCTTGTGACTAGAGAGAGGGGGGGAAGGAGAGGAAGAGCTAGAGTAAACACACACACACACACACACACACACACACTTGTGAGCTATGGAGAGTGGCTGCCTTATTCCTATTGGTTTCTCATTTCTTAGTGTGGTGGGTTATATTTTCCAAAAATGGCCACAAAAATATTGCAGTCCCATATGCTCATCCAGCACCTTGCTCATCAGGAGATGGTGTAAAGTCCCCTCCCTTGGCTCAGGAAGGCCTATGGGACTGTGTGAGGTCCTTTACAGACAGAGTTCAGGAGAAACAACGCTGTGTAACTTCTGAGACACAGCCTCTGCTGGGCTCTCGGTACTCATGTCCTTGAACCCAGTCACGCTACCATGCTGTGCACAGCCCAGGCTACATGGATAGGCCCATGTGGAGAACCAGCTGAGCTATCCTGGAAGCCAGAGTTGTGGGAATGGGCTGCCTTGGGGAAATGGATGCTGCAGTTCTGGGTTGGACTGCTGGGGCTTCTGTGGCATAGAGCAGACATGAACCTTTCCTGCCAAGCCCTACCCAAAGCGCAGATTGGTTGGTGAAAACAAGTGACAGTTGCCCTGTTAAGCCCCTAAGGTTCACGGTGGTCTGTTATGCAGCAAGCCAGCTAGAATTCTTTCCATTCTCATCCTTGGAGTCCCCTTGAGGCTCCAGGAGAGCGCCTCCAGCCAATAATACCTCCCTTTGAACGGTATGAACTCTATGAACTGGGTTTGCTACTTGCTACGAAAGGATCCCCGAAGACAGCCTCCCACTCCCAAGGCCTTAGAAGATGACACCACCTCAAAGAACTCAGTACATTCCTGAGGCTGACTCCCTACTGATTTCTGAAAATGAATGACAAGGCTGTGCTTCTGATGTGTTTGTATGGGTTGGTGGTGGGTCAGTTTGTTTATCTATAGTCAGAACCAGCTTCCAGGGGACTAGAACACCCCCTTTGCAAGACAAGCATATTCTCCCTGTGTGAGCAGATGAGGTGAGAGCCACAGCAGCCCAGAGAGGTGGCTCCAGGTCACAGAGCAGAACAAGGAGAGATGGTGGGTGCATGATTCCAGAAGCAAATGGCATGGAGCTGACAGGCCTGAAGATCTATGTTCCAGAAAAGAAAGTGTCACTAGGGGACATACTGAGTGCTGTGTGAGTGCTGACTGCCCTCCACCAGTACCACCCATTTTTGCCCCTATGAAGTTCACCACTCCTTTTTTTGTGTGTTTCTGCACTCTGCTGAGAGAGATCTTAATCCCTTCATTGACATAGCCAGGGAGGCGTGAATTTCCTTTCCTCTTAAAGATGACATTGTACATGTCTGTGCCAATCAATGTCTCGCTGACCTTTAAATACCAGAGGACCATCCTATTTCTTTGCTTCTAAGCAGGTTCCATGAATTAATGTGTATGAAGTACCCCGTGTGTGGTAGACTTATTTGGGATTCTCCAATAAGGGCATTGAGAGCAGGGATTCAATGCAAAGTGTGGATTTTGGTAAGTGCAGGAGCACAGGTCTAGGAGTGGGGAATTGAGATAAGGAGAGTGGATGTCTTACTGTAATTTATCATCAGAAATACTGATTTGGTCTTTATCCTCTTCCTAGCATAGAACTCCTAAAACACTAGGAATTTCCTAAGTGCCGAGAGGGATCATGGTATCTTCTGTTATGTTAATGAGGGGGCTTTGAGAAGCACCTAAAGACAGGGGTAGGCTGCCAGGAGGCTCAACCAAGTGATAAAAGGGCTGGAACTTTGAGTTCTGCCCCTGGACCTCCCAGGAGGGGAGGGGAGCTGGAGTTTGAGTTCAATACCAATGAGCAATGATTGGTTAAATAATGAAGCCTAAATAAATTGCCTAAGTAATGAAGCCTCCATAAAACCAAGAAGACAGGGTCTGGAGGGCTTCTAGGTTGGTGAACACACGGAGATTCGAGGAGAGTGGTGCGCTTGCCCTATGTGTCTCTTCCTTCAGGCTGCTCTTGAGTGTGTGGACGAAAAGGGGCCACATGCTAAATCTGACAAGCTCAGGGGAGGCCTGCGTGGCGGCCTTACAAACTCAGAGACCTAAAGTAACCACATAGGCTCATCTGAAATCAAAACTTTTTAACTAAAGACCGTTTATGGTGGGTAGTCCTGTCCTAGGCTAGAATCTCCCCAGATTCCCAGACAAAAGTCAATCTTTACCTTAACTGATCTTATCTATTGTCTTTTTGCATCTAGGATAACATATCCTTGGAATGTCAAAGTAATTTTCCTTTTTCCAGACCCCTCGAAGCACAGGCACTGCTCTGCGGAGACCACAGATCCCCTCATTGTTATGGAGTTAATAACTATCCTGCACCCACCTGTGTAAAAGATGTATGTGTCTATCATTCTACTTTTTTTCCAATCCCAGAGGTTTTTCTGCTTTGCTTTCTCCCACCTCCCAAATCTACCACGAATGGATTTCATGTAACCCACATTCGTCTCCTCTTGATTTAATGTATAAAATGAAGTGCAAAACTGCCATTCTCTGGAGCATTATCTCAAAAAGTTACACTGTTCTTGTGAGTTTCACTTGTTTACACTGTTTTTGTGAGTTTCACTTGTTTTTGTTCTTGCTCTTGCTGCACTTCCCTCAGCCCATTAGCTTCCCAGGTAAGATCTAGGGAGCATCATAAGGTCAAGCCTAATTATGCTAAGAGGACTGTGCCCTCTAAGCTGGGACTTGTTTGTGACTTTGCCAACAGGTCAGTCCGAGGTTTAACCCTATAGCGGCTCCCCACATTCCCTTTTTCTGGACCCATCTGGGCACAACAACCATGCCAGAGAGGAGACCACAGATCCCCTCATTGTTACTGTTATTGAATTAATTGTTGACTTTTAACTACCCTGCACCCACCTATGTAAAAGATGTATGTGTCTATCATTTTACTTTTTATTCAATCCCAGAGGATCCCCTGCTTTGCTTTGTCCCTCCTCCCCAATTGATCACCAATGGATATCATGTAACCCACTTATGTCTTCTCTTTTCATTGAAAATAAGATGTAAAACTGCCATTCTCTGGAGCATTAACAACAAAATGCCTCCAAATCCACACCTGGAATCTGGACCTCTTATGTCTCTCGTGATTTTAAAGTATTAAAGCAAACATTTTCCACTTCCCTGACAAGTAGTTCAGACCTAACTCTCGAGCATAGTTTTCTCCTGTTTGAAGTTGTCCGGACTTCTCCTGCTCTTAGGTTCTGAGTTGCTATTCAAAGCAACTGCCACATGAGTGTGGGCTAGGCTTTGCAAAGAGCTGTTTCCTGCAGCTGGTTGGGCTTTGCTCATCGTGAAAGGAAAGTGTTCCGTTTCTAGATCAAACATTTGAAAATGTTGCGAAGTCCAAGAATATCTCTGGTGTCTTGACAGGTGGGTGTGCTGAGGGGCTTTTTTTTGTGTGTTTTATTTCACTGGGAGGAAGTCTTAGAAGCTTCGGAAAGTACATGTTTTTGGCCTTCCCAAAGCAGGGGGACTTACACTTCGGGTGCTATTTAGAATCCCCGAGCTGCTATCTCAAAATGCTGCTTTTGTTAGTGTTTTTGTAAAATGTTTGGCCTTTTGAACTTTGGCCCGGGGTGGTTTCAAGGCAATGGAGGAGTAGTATAGAATGGGGAAAAGTGACAAACCGATGAGTGGGTGGGAGGAGCAGCTCAGCATGACAATGGAGTCCCCAGCCTCCTAGCCGCATTCTCCATAATCTTGGGAGGGCCTGGCTTTTAGGGGTGAAGAAGGGGGCTGTCAGTGAATGTCAGGGGGTTCTGCCTACTGTCTAGTAACTCTTCTGTCCTCCACCCTAAGAGAAAGCAGGGGCTGCCTTTAACTTAAAATGTTAAGTCCAGCCCTGGCCAGTGTGGCTCAGTAGATTGGACATTATCCCATGCACCCAAAGGTTGCTGGTTTGATTCCCGGTTGAGGCACGTGCCTGAGTCGCAGGCTCGATCCCCAGTAGGTGGCATGCAGAAGGCAGCTGATAGATACTTTGTGCTCACACATGATGTTTCTCTCTCCTTCCTTCTCCCTTTCTCTCTTTAAAAATAAATTTTAAAAATTTTATAATGTTAAGTCCAAGTTCTGGTCCATGGTATGCTTATGAAATACTATTAAAGAATTTATAAAGAAAAGCTACTGCCTCTTGTCCTGCCCTCCCATCCCCCTGCTAATCCATGCTACTGTTCATATTTTTTGTTTCTTTGACTGTTATATCTATAATTTTGAATACTAAACTTGGGATTCAATTGCTTTGATTCATCAACTTTAGACAGTCTCCAATGACTCCATTACAAGAAAGCTCACTTACAAAATAGATTCTTAGTCAATTTCATTGTGTTTAGTTCCAATGGTTACCTTTATAACTTTAAATAAGTACTTACTCCTCAGCTTCCTATTATACCAATGATAGAGAATATCATCTCTTTCTGTCCTCTTGGATGAAAATAGCAAGTTCTTTCAACTATCTTTTCCTAAGTCCCATCTTTGGACAGAGTCTACAGGAGTCTGTACGTGTAATGTCACACATGGCCACCCAGTCTGAAGACCATGCTTCCTCTTTCCTCTCACATCCAGCTGTGACATATGACTTTTCTGGTTGAGAAGATGTCATTTGTAGTGTGGGGACTTCCTAAAGGTAAGGAGGCTGGGCCATCTTTCCCCCTTTCTCCATACTACGGCTTGAAATGCAGATGTGAGGGCTGGTGCTTTGGCTGCCCTTTGGGACCAGGCAGATGTGGGCTATATTCTAGGGATGGTGAAGTGTAGGTAGAAGGACTTGGCTCCACAGTGATTTCATGAAGCTGCCACAAGAGCTCTGGATTGTTTACACAGATGTCTTTTACGTGACTGAGAAATATAATTCTATTCTGCCATCTTGAGTTTATTTGTTAGGTGCTATCAAATCCAAATTCTAACTAAGATAGTCAGGAATATCTAAGTATTTTCACAGTCAAGTCTGACTACATTTACCTTCTCTTATCCTTTGCCTAGTCTGAACCTAAATGCTGAAAACCAATCAGCAGATTTTACATTATTATGTAAGCGTCGATCACTACAGAACCACACAGCGTGTGGGCTGGCTGCTGGCATGGTTCCTGGGCTCTGGCAAGGTGGGAGGGTAGAGCGACAGGGGACTCAGGTGGATGGTGTCAGCAAACTCGATGACCTGTGAGGCAAAAGCAGGTGAAATCTGCAAAGGGTGTGCCGGCTGCTAGTATCTTCCGTGGTAAAATCTCTGGGTTTGCAGAGCAGATCACTGTGAATCAATCACAATTGCTCCCACTGTGGGCTGATACTGTCTCCCCTCCCCTCTCCTCCCTCCAAGGGTTTTCTATGCACATCATCTCTGCTGGTCTGGGTAAGGGGAAGCTGATAAGGGACATTGGCCCCTCTTCCTTCCCCGTGGAGAGGCTTTCTAGTTGGGGAGTGCCCTCTGGGTGCCGAGCATGCTGGCCTGGGGGTGGGATAATGCAGGCAAAATGTAGCTGCCGTCCTTCTCTTCTCGTGTGGTTGTTCTCATGTTTCCGTTCTGATGTGTTGCTGAAGTTTCTTTCTTTAAAAATATGTTTTTGTTGATTATTTTTTAAAGAGAGAGGAAGGGAGAGGGATAGAGAGATGGAAACATTGATGAGAGAGAAACATCAATTGGCCACCTCCTGCACATCCTTATTGGAGATCAAGCTCACAACCCAGGGATGTGCCCTGATTGGGAATTGAATAGGGGACACCTTGGTTCCTAGGTCGATGCTCAACCACTGAGCCACACCGGCTGGGCTGAAGTTTCTTAAGTGGACTCTGGAGCTCTCCCAGAGCTGTTCGTGTTCATGGATAACTGTCCAATTGTTTATCTTTGTGGAGGGAGTGCAGAGGCTGGGGTCTCCCATGTCACCATTTAGTGACACCACCAACTGCCCCTAATTTCCTCCTCTTAGAACACCAGTCAGTTTGGAATAAGGCCTAGCCTAGCGCCCTCATGTTAACTTAATGACTCTTAGAAACTCTGTCTCCGAATAAGGTCCCATTCCAAGGTTCTTGGGGTCAGGATTTTGAGGGGACATGATTCAGCACATATCACGCGCCTTGTCTCAGCATCTAGCTTTGTGGCAGCAGGGCTCCAGTTGAAAGTCATCTCGAGTCTCTGCTGGCCTAGTTGGTGTGCGTCAACCTGGCAAAGCTGGAACGGCTTCCCAGGCCCTTCCCTGCAGTTCCAGGTCAGCCCTAAAGGAGGCACGTGCCTGGGATCCTCAAGGTGGAAGCGTGGCAGTGTGGCCTCTTCAAGGTGGTCGTCATGGGAGGTGGTGAGGGACAGGTGCGGAGGGGTCGCTGTCCCAGCCTGGCCTGACCCTCCTCTGCTCTGTGCCAGTGCGTCCTCCTGATGCCCACCGGCTGACCAACAGCCATCCAGGTGTGGGCGAAGTGCCACCCAGGGGAGATCTACTGAGACCACATCTCCCTCCCTGGTCCCCTTCCTGTGCCCCCACCTATCCCCCATGTGACCTGTCTAGAACCCTGTGACCTCCCTCCAGCCTCCCCATGGCCTCCCGCAGCCACGGACAAGTGAAGGGGCAGGTGGGTGTTTCTGCTGGTCTTCTCACACTGCTTTTTTTTTTTTTTTGGTAAGAGAACAATTATTGGGTAAATCACAGAGGTAGAAGTAATTCCTAGAAGAAATGGGCTTAGGAAATAAGTTATGGAGATAAAGGAATGGCCCTTGGAACTTGGGAGTGAGGAAGCTACAGGTAAGGTGCCTGGGGAGGGAGAGGTTGAGGGCGGGGTGGGAAGGGCAGTGAAAGTCAAGGGCCTGCTGCAGGGAGGGAGGGAGAGCCTCACATTGCTTTCTGACACCTCATCCTCAGGGTACAATCCTTTCTAATCCTGCGAAGGTCTAATTTTTTATTGACCCCCCTCTTCCCTGGAATTTGGGGTTCTGCCACCATGCAGTAGTTCTGCATATTTAGGGTTAAGGGGATGCCACTCATTTCACAATAAGATACTATTTCAAAATAATTATTAAAATTAAAATAAAGTTTTAATTTAAAAAATTAAAATTATTTAAATAAGAAAATTACATTATGTTAAGTGTGGCTGAACTCTTTGCAGTTGCATCCTTTGGAAGGAAACATGATAAATGTCCACTAAAAAATTCTCCTCTGCTCAAACTGCAGTCCCAAGTCCCGCTGCCCATGAGAAAGGAACTCCATTTTACCCCAAGTTCCTAAGAGTAAGAAGAGGGATAAGTGAACAGGAGAATTCTTTAATCTAGAGCTTGGGGCTGCAACTCTGCCCTTTGGCCAAAAGAGAGAAAAAATCTCAGGAGCCCATTGCAGCCTGGGGGTCCCAGTGCAGGTCTCTGTGCGTCTTGGTGCAGAGCCCACACAAAGACCAGCTGAGAGAAGCAAGGGCCCTCTGATGGTGGCAGAGGTACAGGGCCATGGGGTGCAGATGCGCTTGACGCTGGAATCCCCAGTCTGGCCACCATCCTGTCCTGTGGCTGCCCCTTCCCTTCCCTTCCCTGAACACATTCCTTTCCATGTCTGGAAGTGGTAGCTTACTGAGACCCCCTGGGGAGAAGAGGGTGTTTACAACACCCATTGTGGAGCAGTTGCCCTTGCTCAAGCCATCCCACCAGACCTGCCCCTTCCTGCACATCCTGTCCCTGGGCCCTTTGCCTCCCTGAGCTGTTCTCTCCTGCGGCCCCTCCACGTTCCTCACAGATCTCCTGGACCTTTGCCACTGTAACTTCATGGCGTTGCCCCGTCAAGCCTGTCTGTCACGGGATGACACTCTCTCCCTGTGGGGGTCTTACAGGATGAGAGGAGGGAGTGTTTCAAGGTGCTTTGTGCACGTTATGACACAGAGCTGTCTGCCTGGCTGTTTGGTTCCCTTGGGGAGAGGCCCTGAGGTGGGATTAATGGGCCAAAGTTTGTGCAAGAAGGAGC
>NW_005871262.1:944969-1073340 GCF_000147115.1 Myotis lucifugus | reverse complement strand
TACAAAGACATTCCCATGATGCCTCAGCCAGCCTAGGGCTGCCATGGCTCTCACAGGGAGCTGTTGGGCTGGCCAGTGGGGCAAGGGCATTGGACCTTGCACCCTCCAGGTGCACCAGAGAGGGGCCTGACCTTGGTGTAGGAACTCCCACCAGTTGAGGCAGTTCCAGGGAGGGCTGACAGCTGAGAGTCTTGGCTCACAAGCTTCCCTGCAGCTGGGGGAGTAAACCCCTCAGTTCTTAGAGCGTCCAGCTGCTGCCCCTGTCAGGGTAACAGGAGAGAGGACACTGTCCATTTCCCCTGGGTGTGAGCTATGCAAAACCCTGGGTTTCCAGTGATTACCCTGCCTGACATGAGAGGTTGGAAACAGGAATCTTGGTGTCCTCTGGATATTGGGCCAAGCTCCTGGGCAGCTGTGTGTCCCTTCTTCCCCGTCTGACCTGTTTGCTTGGAAACAGAATTCATTATGACCTAGATTCGGTGACTCTAACACTGACCCCAGATAAGAGGGCCTTAACAAAGAAGTTGCATTGGCACCTTGAAACAGCCAAGGGCAGGTGAGATGAGCTGGTGGTGTCCTGTTCCTACTTTTCCATCATCCCAGAATCCTCCTTCCTCATCTTCCTGATCCCACATGGCATGCCACTAGGTGTACCCGACCAAGGAAGGGAAGGGAATAAGGGGAAAGAGGGGGGGCAGCTCCTCTTCTTAAGGGCAGTCTCAGAGGTTGTGCCATCTTTCTGTTACTTCTTTAAAAAATTTTTTTAAAAATTGATTTTAGAGAGAGGGCAAGGGAGAGTGAGAGGAAGAGAGACACAGATCGTTTGCCTCCTGTTCACACCCCGACCGGAAATAAAACCTGTAACCTGGGTGTGTGCCCTGACCAGGAATCAAATTGTGATTTTCGGTGTACAGGGTGATGCTCAACCTCTGAAGAAATATTTAGTTCCTCTGGGTTGTCACTCTAAATCAGTGGTCCTCAAGGGGGCGATGTTACCCCTTAGAAAACTTTTACTAGTGTCCAGGACATCTTAAATTTTCACAGCTGTGGGAGAGGTGCCACTGCCATAGTGTGTAGAATTCAGGGAAGCTGCTAAATAATACGGGAATCACACAGTCTCCACAACCAAGAATTACCCAGTCCCACATTTTCATAGTGCAAGGTGGGAAATTCTGGTTTAAATGGATTTTGTAAAACAGAAGCATTCAAGTCATATTCAACTGGTATTGGAGACATAGTTCTGTGAGACTCTTCAAGTTTAGGGGAAATGAAAGTAGGACTGTTTTGCCTTCAGCGTAGTTGATCCTTAGTTATTTACAGGTGTTTCCATCAATAGATTAATAATCCAACAAGGACTTAGTGAATATTCAATGTGTGCCTGCAAACTGGTTAATTACATTCTTACTTCTTCCTTTCCCACCTCCAATTCCTGCTTACCTCACCCCCCACCCTTGTCATGTGGATGAAAAGGGGCCACATACTAAACCTGACAAGCTCAGGGGAGGCCTGTGTGGTGGCTTTACAAACTCAGAGACCTAAAGTAACCACAAAGAATGGCCTGAAATGAAGACTTTTTACCTAAAAGCAGTTTATGGTCGGTAGTCATGTCCGTGGCTACAAATCTCCCCTGACTAGGGTCAATTCCCATCTTAACTAAGCCAGTCTGTTGTCTTTTTGCAGCTATGGTAACGTATCTTTGGAATGTCAAAGTAATTTCCTTTTTCTGGACCCCTCAAAGCACAGGCATCACTCTTCGGAGACCATAAATCTCATTATTATAGAGTTCATTGTTGACTGTTAATTATCCTGTACCCAACTATGTCAAAGAAGTATATGTAGCTCTGGCTGGTTTGCCTCAGTGGATAGAGCATCAGCCTGTGGACTGAAGGGTCCCAGGTTTGATTCCGGTCAAGGGCACATGGGTTGCGGGCTCGATCCTCAGTGGGGAGTGTGCAGAAGGCAGCCAATCAATGATTCTCTCTCATCATTGATGTTTCTATCTCTCCCTCCCTCTCCCTTCCTCTCTGAAATCAAATAAAAATATTTTAAAAATATATAAAAAAAGAAGTATATGCTTATCATTTTATTTTCTAATCCAATACCAGAGGTTTCCTTGCTTTGCTTTCTTCTGCCTCTCTATTCATGAATGGAATTCATGTAACTCACATCTTCTCTTTTGATTGTAATGTATAAAATAAGGTGCATAACTTCCATTTTCTGGAGCATTATCTCAATCCATTGAGATTTTGCTTCCTGGCAATTGTCACCAGTTATTTAAGAATAAACTCACAAAAATTCTTCACAGGTTTGAATGTTTCTTTCGTTGATTTTTGCAAGCTCATCATAAATTGGAACCTCTTCTAATGATGAATCAATGAATGAACGAACGAATGAATGAAATACATATGCATAGAAAGGGAGACAACTTGGAACTCATGGAAGATCTTAGGACAATGTGGCTGTCCTTGGGTGAGGGAACTCAGCAAAAGCAGGCTCAGCAGAGAAACCTATGTCCGCCAACCCTGGGCTGCTGAAGAATGAAGGGGTGTCTGGGGGACACACAGCATCACCCCATGTTGGTTTACTTAATCGGTGCTCCAGTCTCTAATTTTCTGGGGAAAATCCAAAGGTGAGTTTCCCCCAGTTAATCCCAGATATCAGTCTCTCTCGCTGGACTTCATCTTAAAAGATGAAAAACCAAGAGTGAGGATTTCAAACCAAAGTGATGATGTGAAAAGTGCGGCCACTTGGATTCTGGTGACCAAGGACTCAACGCCATAGAAAATCAAGATTTACAAAACAAAGCCTGGCTGGGTGGGGCAGGGACAGGAGGAAGACTCCCAGCACATTAGCACAGCTTGATTCAGCTTGGCTGCCACCATCACTCAACACCTGTCAGTAACCTGATTGTCCATAATTTGATTTTCAGGGACCTTTTTGGAAGCTCATGGGCTTTATGACAGACGATTTCATCCCCTCTGTCTTCTTCCCCCTCTGCCGTCTCGAGTGTAATGCCACCCATAGCACTGTGGACATCAGAATTGTCTGACATTTGCAGACAAGAACAAGCCTGTGTGGTTAGCCTTGCCTAAACTTAATGAAAACCAGAAGGCCCCACTCTCCTCAGCTCTCTGTGTGGCCTCAGCTTGCAGAGCAAGGCACTTGGGGTCTTTGGGCCCATTTACGTCATCCCCTCACCGTGGGGATTAAGGGTGCAGCTGGCCAGTGCTTGGACAGAATAAACAGTCAGACAGGTGCAGTGCCTGGGAGATCTGGATGCACCAAAAACATGGAAAGAGTCTTCTGGTTTTATACTCTTCCACTTGTTAGCTTAATTGTTGCTTATTTAGAGAAGTAGAGCAGATGGGAAAAGGGTTTGAGGTGGAATCAATTCAAATACAAGCAGTTTGCAGAACAAGCCCATCAGGTGTTTTGTTCTCCTGGCTTCTCAGGAGGGCTCGGGCTGATGTGAGCGGGTTTGCATGTTGGGCTTAGAACACAAGCAGACATATTGTAGACAAATAATGAAGGTCCCTCTGTTATAGGATAGTAAGAAGCTAGGAGAATTTCAGGGCAGGAGGAATAGGGAAACTGAAGCAGGAAAATTTAATAAAGCCAAAAAGCTTTCCTGGATCTTATTTAAGAACAAAGGGTTAAAACCTCTCCTCTCTCTCTCTCTCTCTCTCTCTCTCTCTCTCTCTCTCTCTCTCACACACACACACACACACACACACACACACACACACACACACAAAACCGCAGGAAAGGAGGTGGCGGGAGGAGAGATCTCAATTCAAACTAATCAGAGAGGACTGAGTGCAAATCATCCTGAAGCTATTAAAACAGCAGGGAGGAGAGGACAGAAGAGGGCAGTCTATCTCACCCCATTGTTAATCTGTGAAGCCTGCTGTCTTGGGTTTCTCTAGATCAGTGGCTCTCAACCTTGGCTGCACATTAGCAGCACCTGGGAATCTTTTTAAAATCCTGATTTCTGGGCCTCATCCTCCGGAAATTCTGTTTCTTTGTTACTAATGTTGTGGCCCCACCCCATAACAAAGAAACAGAATTTCCGGAGGATGAGGCCCAGAAATTAGGATTTTAAAAAGATTCCCAGGTGATTCTAATGTGCAGCCAAGGTTGAGAACCACTGCGCTAGATAAAGTTGCCAGGTGCTTCTCGTAAATTGTGAAAAAGCCTTAACAAAGAATAGGGGAACCTTCAGAGTTAATCTGTACCAGGCTATCTAGCAGAGGAATAAAATACCCTATAGAGACAGAGGGTATATAACACCTCGAGCCCCTCTCCCACTTGCTCTTCAGGTTAGCCGAGAGCCTGTCTGTGCTTCTTAAGCCAGATGAATAGATTTGTTTGCCTTGCTTCTTCAATAAATGTGCATGCTTTCATTTTTTGATAACTTCATTTTCTTTAATTTTTAAAATAAATTCACTTTAAATAAATTCATAATGCAAATATTATCTGGTCTCTCATTTAAATTCACTTATATGAGAAGACAGGAATCGAGGTTGGGGACAGCCCTCTCCCTCTGACTGAGGGGGCTAATGGCACCTCTCTGGTGTAAGAGGTGCCTGTCACACTTCCAGAATTATCTGTCCTGTGGAGGTGTGGTAGGCAGTTAGACATGAACAAAGCAAAGACAATGGGCCGGGTACAGAAGGTCACCAGGGCGGTAAGCCCCGGGTGCCTAGCAATAAGCAAAACTGGGAAAACAAGGACCTCCCCCCGAGGGTAACCTTTCCTCCCCTACATATCACTGGTCATGGGATTTGGACCCCTGACCTTTCATATTGCTGGTTAGACCACCTGACCTTTCCTTCCTAGAGATAACATCTAGGCCTCAGTTATATTTCAGCACCAGGCCCAGAAAAGCAGCAAAACCAGATAAGCAACGCCATGGCTGACCTCAGACCAGCTGCATTGACTAATGAATGTTCCACTTTCCTGGCGCCGACCAATCAGTGGAGACCACGAGCCTGAAAGCACACACCTGAAAAGCTGATGCATATTTTATTGTGATCCTCCCCTGGATCTCCCTTAATATCTTCACACTTAAAACCCTTAGGACAGAGGACCTAGCACATTCCCCTTCCACTGCCCACCCCCACCCCAGGCATGAACCTTTACCCTTCCTTTGCCTCTGTAACTTGTTTCCTGAGCCCATTTCTCCTACTACTCACTTCTTCCACCTCTATAATTTTCTAAGTAAATGTTCTCTTAAAGTTTGAGTCTTCGCTCTGAATTCTTTCCTAGCCAGAACTCAAGCGCAAGGTTACTGAACAAAGCAAGGTCCAATCTGACCCCACAGTCTAACACCTGGTGCTGTTCTCGTCACTGCCAAAGAAGAGTTTTACCCAATATTCAAAGGAGAACTCCTATCCTTCTCAAACAATTCCAAAAATTTCAAGAGGAGGAAAGACTCCCACGTTTATTTTATAAGGCCAACATTATCCAAATTCCAAAACAAGATAAAGACACTACAAAGAAAGAAACTAATAGGCTAATATTCCTAATGAACACAGACGCTAAAATTTTCATAAAATATTAGCAAACCAGATCCAGTAATACTTTTTAAAAAAATCATGCAACATGATCAGGTAGGATTCATTCCAGAGATGTAAGGCTGGTACAATATCCACAAATCAATAAACATGATACATCACATAAACAAAATAAAGGATAAAAATCACATATCATATCAACAGATGCACAGAAAAAGCATTTGGTAAAATCCAGCATCCATTTATGATAAAAACTCTCAGCAAAGTGGGAATAAAGGGGACATACCTCAACATAATAAAAAACCATGTATGACAAACCCACAGCCAATATCATATTCAATGGGCAAAAACTACAAATGCTCAAAAGCTACAAAAACTCCTTAAAAATCAGGAACAAGACAGGATGTCCACTTTTACCACTTTAACATAGTACTGGAAGTCCTAGATACAGCAAACAGACAAGAAGAAAGATTAAAAATTAAAAGGCATCCAAATTGGAAAGAAGGAAAACTGTCACTATTTGCAGATGACATGTTACTGTATATAGAGAACCCTAAAGATTACACCAAAAACTACTAGAACTGATCAATGAATTTAAGTAAAGTAGCAGGAAACAGACTACCTCAAACTAAAAAGTTTTTGCACAACAAAGGATACCATCAACAAAATGAAAAAACAACCCACTCAATGGGAGAACATATTCTCCTATGATATGTTTGGTAAGGGTTTAATATTCAAAATTTATATATAACATAAAACTCAACACCAAAAAACCCAAAGAATCCAATTATAAAATGTGAAAAGGACCTGAATAGACACTTCTCCAAAGAAGACTTACAGATGGTCAATAGACATATGAAAATATGCTAAATGTCACCAATCTCAGAGAAATGCAAATTAAAACCACAATGAGATATCACCTCATACCTGTCAGAATGGCTATTATCAATAAATCAACAAGTATTGGTGAGGATGTGGAGAAGAGGGAACCCTCATGCACTATTGGTGGGAATGTTGATTGGTGCAGCCACTGTGAAAAGCAGAAGGAAGTTACCTCAACAAATTAAAAATGGAACTGTCATTTGACCCAGTGATTTCACTTCTGGGAATATATCCAAAGAAACCTGAAGCACTAATTCAAAAATAATATATATACCCCTATGTTCATGGCAGTGCTGTTTACAATAGCCAAGATTTGGAAGTAGCCCAAGTACCCATCAGTAGATGACTGGATAAAAGAGCTACGGTTCATTTACACAATGGAATACTACTCAGCCATAAAAAATGGAAATCTTATGTTTTGCAACTGTACTGATGGAGCTAAGGAGCACTATGCTGAGTGAAGTAAGCCAGTCAGAAGAAAACAATTACCATATGATTTCATTCATATGTGGAATTTAATGAAGAAAATAAACTAACAAACAAAATAGAAATTGACCCATAGATGGAGAACAAATTGACAATTGTCTGAGGAGAGAGTTTTTTCAGGGCTGGGTGAAAAAGGTGAAGGGATTAATAAAATAACTTTTAAAATACATAGACACAAACAACAGTATGGTGATTACTATAGGGTGTCCCAAAATTCACGCGAGATTTGCAATTTAATTCAATTGCAAATCTTGCGTGAATTTTGGGACACCCTATAGAAGGATTGGGGGTTTGGGGGAAGTAGAAGAGGGTAAAGGGGAGATAAATGGTGATGGAAGGAGACTTGACTTGGGGTGGTGAACATACAATACAATATACAGATGATGTATTATAGAATTGTACACCTGAAACCTCTATAATTTTATTAACCAATAAATTCAAAAAGAAAGTTAACAACAACAACAACAACAAACTAAAGCCCCAGGCAGAATTTGTTACACAATCTGCAGACTGAAAATGCGTGGACCCTTATTCCAAATTAAGAATTCTAAGATGGCAACCTCAAGCCTTAACCAAAGTGCACAGGGGCCCTGTACATTGAATCAGGGGGCAGTCTGGAAGCTGACCTTGGCTCACACCACCTGCATGGGTATCACTGGGGTGAACGGTTCCTCAGGGGCAGTGTTGGGCACCAGAATGCCCTATGACACAAAGATGGGGAAACTGAGGCACTATATGTTTGTGCAACTTGCCCAATGCTTTTTTGTAGGCTGTGGGAACGGCATCAGGTGTCTGACCTGTGTGGTCAGACCAAACCTCGGTACTTGGGTTATGGCTAGGAAAGAATTCAGAGCCAAGACCTAAAATGTAAGGGAACATTGATTTGGTAATCACAGAGGTAGAAGAAGTAATTCCTAGAAGAAATGGGCTGAGGAAATGAGTTCAGGGGTAAAGGAAGGGTCCTTGGAGCTTGGCAGTGAGGAAGCTAATTGTGAGGTGTCTGGGGCAGGGAGGGGAAGGGAGGGAGGATAGGGAAAGGCACAAACAGGCTCCCAGGAGGGAGAGTGCAATGGTTCATCCGTCCTTTGTATTTATTTGATTACTTCTCCTCTTTCATTTCTGATTTTATTTGGGTCCTCTCTCTTTTTTTCCTTGATGAGTCTGGTTAAAAGTTTGTCAATTTTGTTTATCTTTTCATAGAACCAGGCAAGTGGGGGGGGGCGGGGAATGGCCCCCTACTTCAAAGCCATATAATTCAGTCATTAACACCCCTTTAATCTGCCCAGTCTCTACACCCTGGCCAAAGCAGGTGACTCCTAGTAGAGTGTAAGCTCCCCAGGGTAAGGGGAGAGGGAGACCAGAGGGTGGAGTTAATGCATTCCCCCAGGCTAATGCCGTATAGTGTAGAGCAGCCGTGGGCAAACTACGGTGTTTGAAATGAATAAAACTAAAAAAAAAAAGACCGTACCCTTTTATGTAATGATGTTTACTTTGAATTTATATTAGTTCACACAAACACTCCATCCATGCTTTTGTTCCGGCCCTCCGGTCCAGTTTAAGAACCCATTGTGGCCCTCGAGTCAAAAAGTTTGCCCACCCCTGGTGTAGAGGGATCCACCCAAGAAAGATGGCACCTGCAGTGGGAGAATAAGTGAGCACAGGAATTCTGGAAGCTATTCCTTTCACTCTCTCCCAAGAGCTACAAACTCCAGACTCTCCTCATGGGACTCTAGTTTGCTCTGCCCTCCTTCTGCTGGAACTCAGGGTAAGTGTCTGTGAATGAAATCTTCTACATTGGCCCTTTAAGAGGGTATCTGTGTCTCTAAGAACTTCTGTCTCCCTGACACCCAGAATCCCACTGCTTTTTACACCCAGATACCCAGATGTTATATGGGTACCTCTTCCCTGTTCTGATGCTCTGGGGTGGGAAGCCTGGCGTGTGTTTGATACCCATGTTTCTCAGGCCCCTCCCCCCCCCCCCCCAATCCCGCCCAGCTGAGATATCCCTCTGGACACTCAGTTGCTGCCCATGTGAGCAAGGCTAGTCTTTTTTGGGGTCTCCATTCTTCCTACCAGTCTCGATGTGGCTTCTTTGGAAAAATCCTAGGTTATAAGACTGTTCAGGTAGTCTTCAGTTGGTTCTTCTGGATATTTGTTCTGTAATTTAGTTGTAATTCCAGTTTGGTCCTGGGAGGATGTGTGTGTAGCTTCCACGTAATCCGATGCCATCTTGGATCTCCTGGGGCTTTGGTTTTTCAACCAGGGGCGGAAGGAGAAATTTGATTGGCGGATCTTAGAGATGAGGTCATGACATCTGAACTCAGTCACGTGGACCCAGTTTGAGCAAGGCCAAAAGCTGGGGAATGTTCCGCTACAGTAAATCCCTATGTAGAACATGAGTGAAGGCAGAGAGCCTTCGGGACCAAGTGACCATGTGCATATAGAGTTGTAGAGTTCACTTTATAAGGGCCAGGCCCTGCTCCAGCGTCCAGATAGTGTGGGTCTACAGAAGGGGTGTGTGTGTGTGTGTGTGTGGGGGGGGGTAGTATTGAAGCCATTTTATTGGCACATTTATATATTTGTACCCTAAGAGTTTTGAAGCCCAGAGACATTTGGGGGACAGGCTAAAGGGGGAGTTGGGCGACCTCTGGCTTAGGATTGCTGTAGGACTCAGGAACCTTAGTGTTAAGTTCTTTAGGATATGAGCTAGGCTTTATAGATACTCAAGAAACAGTTGCCACATGATTGCTCTGCAAACCTGGCTATTTTTTTTAATGAAGCTGCAATCAGAGGACAGCCTGAATCCTCTGCTGCTAAGTAGAACATAAGACAGAATGTGCCTTTAAAGTAATAAGAACAGCGGCTTCCTTATCTGGAAGGACCTGAGGCCCAGAGCTGTTTGGTGTCATTCTTGGGGCTCTGAACAAAAATTCCCATCTATCTCCTGACTCCCAACGGAGTGCTCTTTCCACTAGACAGCTCAGCCGCCCTAGGTCACACTCAGGTCTGCCGGTCTGGTTCCCTGTCGCTACCAAAGCAAGAGAGCTGGTCAGAACTGAAGGAAGCTGAGGTGAGGGGAGGGCTCTATTGGATCTTCCTAACCCAGGGGTGGGCAAACTTTTTGACTCGAGGGCCACAATGGGTTCTTAAACTGGACCGGAGGGCCGGAACAAAAGCATGGATGGAGTGTTTGTGTGAACTAATATAAATTCAAAGTAAACATCATTACATAAAAGGGTACGGGCTTTTTTTTTTTTTTTAGTTTTATTCATTTCAAACGGGCCGGATCCGGCCCGCAGGCCGTAGTTTGCCCACGGCTGTCCTAACCTCTCTTCAGCTGACCATGCTTGTCCATCCTCAGGTCTCAGTACAAGTGTCATTAATCAAGAAGGCTTCCCAGAGCCTCCCAGCTGCATTAGTGACCCCAAAGTAGCACGTAAGACAGTGGTCCTCAAACTTAGCATCCATTCTGGGGCTTTTATAACCACCCATTAAATTTTCCTTTCTGCCAGGGTTAGCCATTTCAGATTCTGTTGCTTTCAAACTGAACCCCCTTGTGGCAGGGATGGCCTGGGAGGAGATGGGAGTATGTGGCTTTGGATGTGTGAGTGACCATGCAGGAATGGTCTAGACTGGACATGCAGGAAGGGTCTTGCCAAGTAACTACAGATGAACGAGACACCCACTCTCCATAACTTGTGAAGATGTTATGAATTTAGTGTTTTCTTAGGAAGCAGGGCGATATCCCTGGGTTCGCAGGGTGGTTGGAGGGTTGGATGCTGCTTCTCACCTGGCACACCTTCCTTAATAACATCGAGTTATTAAGATGGGAATGTTAGTGCTGATCAGACCCCTGGTTTTCCTGCAAGTTTGCTCAAAAGTTTTGAGCAATTTCCCCTGTGGACCGAGCCTGGACATGGAGTTTGAAAACGCTCGACTCCAGGGAACAATCCTGCAGAGGCAGGAGTTTTGGGTTCACCAAGAACAGCATGTTTGCTTGGGTCAGCCAGAATCTGCAAGAGCCTTGGGTGACCCTGTTCTTTCTTTGAATAGCAGTGAATAATCTGACCTTTAGCTTGAATCGAGGTCAGGAAAACACACTTTCTCGTGGATGGCTTCACTAAGTGAGCAATTGACGCATGCTGTCTGGGCTGTATCTCCTGCTGAGTGCTGGTTTGCAATCGTAGTTCTGAGGAAGACAGTGCCTCCGGCAAAGGCCACATAAAGACACTCTCACACGTCATTTCTTCAGGAGTTTAAAGGAAACACATGAATAGGCCTGGGAAACATGTGGCAAATGTGCAGCTTTGACATCAGGCCAGACTCACTTTCCGGGTGTTAAGGAGGTACTAGGCCTTCATGATACTGATCATGGTAGCGATGAAACAAATGAAAATGTAGCTGGAGATGCTCCATAGGTGGACAAGGTCTAGTGCAGTGGTCGGCAAACAGCAGCTCACGAGCCACATGTGGCTCTTTGGCCCCTTGAGTGTGGCTCTTCCACAAAATACCACGTGTGGGCACGCACCTACAGTGGCGATTGAAACTTCGTGGCCCATGCGCAGAAGTCGGTATTTTGTGGAAGAGCCCACACTCAAGGGGCCAAAGAGTTGAGTGTGGCTGCGCGAGCGTGTATTTTGCCAACCACTGGTCTAGTGGCTTAAGCATTCAGTGGACACCCTGCTTGATCAGCCAGGAGCTTGGGGGAAAGCTCTAATGAAATTCACCTCATGGGAAGCACCTGCTGGCAACCATATGTAAAGGAACTTACATTTGTTGTGGCTTCACTTAAAGCAGTGGTTCTCAACCTTCTGGCCCTTTAAATACAGTTCCTCGTGTTGTGACCCAACCATAAAATTATTTCCGTTGCTACTTCATAACTGTAATGTTGCTACTGTTATGAATCATAATGTAAATATCTGATATGCAGGATGGTCTTAGGCGACCCCTGTGAAAGGGTTGTTTGACCGCCAAAGGGGTCGCAACCCACAGGTTGAGAACCGCTGATTAAAGACATGTGGGTGATCTGGTCTGACACTAGCCTCATCATTCTGAGAAATCTAGAAGAGGCAATAACCTTGGCTCAGCACCAACCTTTGCCCACTTGTGTCTGGAAGAACCATTTTGTGTTTTGAATCATGCTTCACCATCCCCCTGGCCCCCTCACACATACACAATTCCCCAGAGAACTGAAGTATCTAGTATCCTGAAAGCCTCCAGCATTTCCTGGGGAAAATGTTTCCGAGTGTTAAGCAATGCGGTCATGGTCCAGGTTGAGTGTAGCAATGGAGGAATGGACCTGGGAAGACGTGTTTGCAGGTGTGGCTGAGCCTTGGTCTGCGAAGGACATTCTGGGCACTCCAGTCAGAGAAGCTGGCTCCTGGTCAGGAAAAATGCAGCCTTCCCAGGGCTGTAAGCATCCCAGAGTGTTGTCGGCTCATGGGTGGCCTGGGAGTTCGGTCAGAAGGGTGTTTGTTAGGGGACTCAACAGTTTTTGAAAACCTGCCTATGCCAACATATGCCAGGTGCCAGCACTACAGTTGTGGGCACACATCCTGCACCCAGGAGGCCCAGAGTCTGGGCATAGCAGTAGGAGTGACTTGAGACTGATACTCAAAAGGGCACTTTAGAACAGGTGCTGGGGTGCGGGCAAGCTGTGGCTGCGATGGGCACAGGATATGCACCCCCATGCAGCCTGGGGCATTGGGAAGGCTGCACGAAGGAAGGAAAGTCTAAACTGAGACCCAAAGGTAAGTGGGAGGTAGTAGGAAAGGATGGGGTGAGCTTGTTTCCACAGGGGAACCGCAGAACGAGTCTGGGGCTCTGAGGTGGTTGGAGTGTGAAGCGATGACAGTTTCATGGTAGGCCAGGCCTCCTAGGGCTCTTAAACCCATGAGAGCCCCCCTGTTCGTAGGGAGCCTAGAATGGCTTCACACAGTGGGAGTGATAAACCCACAGAGTATTGTGCCCCTCAAACTGTTTACTGCTGCCACAAGCCAATGAAAAGCATGCAAAGCCATCTCTTTTCTCCATCTTTGGAAAAGAATTATCTTTCTAGCAAAGTAAGAAAAAGAATACTCCAGTTACTGGGACTTTAGGACAATACAAGATTCACATGATTGGAGATACTTCTAGTTCAGAAGTAATATATTAAAAAAAGAGAAAGTAATACATTTGAGAGAGATGAATGAATATTGCTATGGAGACACATGCCCTGTGCAGAGACCTCCTCTTCATAGACTTTATTAATAGGATGGCAAGTTGGAGTCTCAAGAAGTATTTCATTCAGGCTCTGGGAGAGAGGGAGGCAGGGAGAGCGAGGGGTCTGCTTCTGTGGGCAGGAGCAAGGCCTGTGCTCCCAGGGAGGGCACAGGCCCTCGCAACAGCGACGTATGGTCCTTCTCAGGTGGATCCACATGAACCTGGGCTAGAGTGAGCCTACCAGTTGGCCATGAGAGGGGACACGTGAACAAATGCAGCATAGACAGTAGGCTGTGTGGACACAAAGGAGCCAAA
Source organism: Myotis lucifugus (assembly GCF_000147115.1). Classification (NCBI taxonomy): domain Eukaryota; kingdom Metazoa; phylum Chordata; class Mammalia; order Chiroptera; family Vespertilionidae; genus Myotis; species Myotis lucifugus. The sequence continues at coordinate 1,059,940 of NW_005871262.1, read as the reverse complement.
GATAAGTGGGCCGGCCTCAGGCATATCTTCTGAGTGCCATATGGTAATATGGCTTCTCTCCTCACTGGAGGGTTTTCAGGGAAGTCTGGCTAGTTGACCATTCCCAAGGCACAGAAAACTGTGTGAGTGATGCATGGGCTATGCTTTGTTAGAGTTACTATTTAGGAGAAAAACTGCCCACTGACAAGCATATTTACCCTTTGTCTTTGAATTTTGGGAAATTAAAATTTCCCTTCACTCTGGAAGACACCATCTAGGAGGTGGCTGCTTTTGGCCACTGCACTTATTGAAGAGATGTTGTTGGTGAAAAGGAAGGACCAGCAGATCAGGGATCACACTTTGTGTGTGCAGCTTCCTAGAGGAGGTGACACTTGAGCAGAGATCTGAAGGAAGGGAGCAAGCCTGCCATGCAAATATCTGGGAATAGCTGAGCAAGGACCCTGAGGTGGGACCCTGCTTACATTATCTGAGAGTCAACAAAGACTGACATGATGTGATTGGAAGCGGGGACAAGGGAAAGCAAGGAGACAAGGTTGGACAGTCAGTTGGGCCAAATCACCTGCTAAGAAACATGGCATTTTGTTTGTTAATCCTTACCTTTTCCCATTGATTTTTAGAGAGAGAGGGAAGGGGAAGGGGGAGAGAGAAACATCAATATGAGAGAGAGACATCTGTTGGTTGCCTCTTGCATGTGCTCTGACGGGGCCGGGGATCGAACCTGCAACTCAGGTATGTGATCTTGACTGGGAATTGAACCTGCAATCCTTTGGTTTGTGGGCTGTCACTCTAACTCCTGAACCATACCAGCCAGGACAGAACATGGCTTTTTTCCCCGAAGGAACAATTAGCATCATTGCAAGGCTTTGAATAGAAAAGTTGAAGGGGAGCATCCAGTTGCTGGGAGGAGTCTAGACTTCTTGGCCAGGTGACTAATTGGGGGATATTGCAGGAATCCAGGCAGGTGAGGATGCAGCTGGAGTTGGTGGTCACAGTGGATGTGGTGGTGGTGCTTGGACATAGAGAAAGAGAAGACTCAAGATAGCGCCAAGCTGCGGCAGTGATGGGGTTGCTGTCAAATGGTGGGCGGGGGTTGAGGGAGGCCAGTGGGATGAGGAAGAGTGAGGAATGAGTTTGAGCTGCTGATAGACACCTGTGTGAGGTGGCTGAGCAGGCAGGTAGAGGCTTGTGCAGAGCTTAGGAGAGAGTCAGACTGGAGCACAATTTGGGAGTCACATATGGATGGGAAATGAAGCCAGGGACTGGGGTGGGAGAGCAGGCAGAAGAGACTGAGCCTGGTGCTCTGAGGTCAGGGAGGATGAGAGAGGGCAGTGAGCAGAAGAGACATGAATGGCCACAGGGAAGTGCAAGAGGGCTGAGGTGCCCAGGCCCCTGGAAGTTAGATACCTCCAGTCCACACAGGTGTTCCAGCCCCTCAGCTCCTCCACCTGTGGTGGGTTCTGAACTGAAGAAAAACTGGAGAGACTCCCATGGGGAGCTTCCTAAGGAACCACGTGCATCTCCTAGCCAGAACCCAGAACTGTGCTACTCTTGATCATTTCCTAAGAACAGAAGTGGAGTTTTCATAGGAAAGGGGGCATGTCCATTACCATTCAGTTTCCTTTACTTTGGAAAGTCGTGGTTTGTGGTTTGGACAACATCTGTTTCCTTTCCAACATACTCAGCCATGAGGCCCTAGTCTGTGGCTCTGACCCTGGAGGTTTAATTAGACCAGTGGTTCTCAACCTGTGGGTCGCGACCCCTTTGGGGGTCGAACGACCCTTTCACAGGGGTCGCCTAAGACCATGGGAAAACACATACATAATTACATATTGTTTTTGTGATTAATCACTATGCTTTAATTATGTTCAACTTGTAACAATGAAAATACATCCTGCATATCAGATATTTACATTACGATTCATAACAGTAGCAAAATTACAGTTATGAAGTAGCAATGAAAACAATTTTATGGTTGGGGGTCACCACAACATGAGGCACTGTATTAAAGGGTCGCGGCCTTAGGAAGGTTGAGAACCACTGAATTAGACATTAAACAATTTTATGGGAGCAAGGGCGCCACCTCTGGGCAGGAAGCACACTGTCTGGGGGGCCAAAGGAGCAGCTCCATGAGAAGGATGCTGGTGGGCGGGCTGGGATGAGGCCTGGGGAGCCCATGAGAAGCATGAGGCTCATGAGCTGAAGGGGCTTGTGATGCCCACCTCCAACGCAGTGTTAGGTGTCCATGGATGGGAGGCGTGGGCACCCTGCCAAGGCTGTCTTCCACCTGGTATGTTCCTCCCATCCCACACCCCTGGACATTGGCACAGAACATTCTCTTACTAGCTCTTTTTTGCACATCACAGCTAACTCTGTGGGTTGGGAACCAGTTCTATGAAGGAGAAATGTGCTGAAAGTGCAATAAAATATCATGATAAGCATTTTCCTCTCATATTTCGGGAGACAGGAGGTCAAGTAGCTGGGTTAAAGACAGTAGTGTGTTTCCAGAGATGTCCCGGTTGTTTGGATGAGCGGTCTTACTTTTATTTTAGTGCTTGTTCCCAGAGTTAGGAACAGATGGTTTCCTTAGCTAAACAACAGTTTGCAGCAGGGTTTAGCAAGCGGCACTGTCTCTTGCCAAGGACTTTCTGGAAGTGGGTGACCTGCTCATGGAAGGTCGTGTGTCACTGGCCCTCCCTTTCCAGCCTAAAGGGCATCCCCTCTCCTACTGGGTGAGAGGAAAGGAAGCTGGGCCTCTCTAAGCTCCTGGCAACGCTCAGTCCCGGCAGGAGCGGGAGGATGAACAGAATCCCGTTGTTCTCAGTCAGATTGCAGAGAAGCGACCCAGTAGTCAAGAACCTTCTGATGTGGGAATGACCAGATCTTCTCGGATGGGGGTTCATGTCATCTAATTGCAGGGTCTCTACTGGGGAAAGGTCCAGGGGAAGCTCCAGGATGTTTCCCTCCAACCATAGTGTTAGTGTAGTTAGCTAATTATTTTATTTTTTATTGATTTCAGAGAGGAAGGGAGAAGGAGAGAGAGATAGAAACATCAATGATGAGAGAGAATCACTGATTGGCTGCCTCCTGCACACTCCCTACTAAGGATCAAGCCCACAACCCGGGCATGTACCCTTGACCAGAATCGAATCCGGGACCCTTCAGTCCGAAGACTGAACTATCTATCCACTGAGCCAAACGATCTGGGGCTAGTTAGCTAATTATTAACATATGGAAGGAAGCAAAGGGAAACAAATACTAAGCTTAGTAAACTAAGGAGCTGAATCAAGTATTAATCTTAATAAACTAGGGAACAGAAGCAGATATTAGGACAGCATTCCTAGGAAGCTATAGCATGAATGGACTCATCCACACACTAGGGCACTGCCACGGAGGAGACTTAGTCCCCAGAGTGGCAGCATCTCTCTGGGGTGCTGCGGGTTCAGTTGCAGATTCCCAGAGAGAGAAGAAAGGGATATTCTGCTGCTGGGAGCCTGTGCAGTAGAAACCCAGATAACTTACAGGACTTTTTGACATGCACAGTACTGGTAGAAGTTAAGATGGCACAGGGGGTGGTGTTTCTACTTTTGGACATGAGCAGTGAGATCCAGGGGGAGGACCTAGCGAGGCAGCCTGCGTTAAGCCTGGGTAGAATCAGGATGTTGGGTTGGATAGTTTGATTGGCATCTTGTTCTTTGCCAAGAACCAAGAAAATAAATGGAGGATGTATTAACAGGAACTCATGAGAGTTGCTGCTAGAGCCTGCCCTCCCTCTATGTCCCTGAGGGTGTATGAATTTCCTTAACCCCAACAGAATCTTGACATCACATTTATTTTTAATTTTGTTTGTTAATCTTCACTTGAGGATATTTTCTCCATTGACTTTTAGAGAGAGTGGAAGGGAGGGAGAGGGAGAGATGGAGAGACATCAATTGGAGAAAGACACGTAGATTGGTTGCCTCCTGCATGCACCCTGACTGGGGTCTGGGAGCAAATCCACAACCCAGTTACATGCTTTTGACCAGGAATCAAACCTGTGATCCTTCGGTGTGCAGGCCAACGCTCCAACCACTGAGCATACTGGCTGGGGCAAAGCTTGCCATCACATTTAAACTTTCCCACACATGTCCTGTTTGAAATTCTTTTCTCTCAACACCACAAAACAACCTGTTTTCAACAGCAACAATATTCAACTCATTCTAAAATATCATTGAACCAAAAATATAACCCAAAGGAGTGATGCTCCTCATGATAAAAACCTGGATTAAGTCAAAGACACTCAATTTCAAAAAATGTAAATTAGGAGAAATGAAAGAATATATGTCCACCTTCCGGCGCAGTGTCCAACATGTAGTAGGTGCCACAAAATGTCAGTTTCTTTTTGTCACTTACCAAAAAATGTGAAAAATAAAATACAACAGATCCAAGTAGAACTAGAATTTACCTAGGACCTTGCATGTGTGCACTTGGATGGGTATGCACATGTGTGTGTGCCTGTGTGTATGTTTACAAATGTGTATGTGTATGTATATATGTGTATGTGTCTGTGTGTATGTTTATACTAGAGGCCCTGCGCACGAATTTGTGCACCAGTGGGGTCCCTCTGCCTGAAACTGGTTCTCTGACATCCCCTGAGGGGTCCCGGATTACTAAAGGGCACAGGCCAGGCCGAGAAACCCCACCAGTGCATGATGGGGGCCGGGGAGGGATGCAGGAGGTTGGCCAGCCGGGGAGGGACTGCAGGAGGGCTCCAGGACATGTCCGGCCCATCTAGCTCAGTCCTGATTGGCAGGATCCCAACAGCAAGCTAACCTACTGGTCAGAGTGTCTGCCCCCTGGAGGTCAGTGCACATCATAGTGAGCGATTGAGCGGCCTTATCATTAGCATATTACACTTTGATTGGTTGAACGGATGACTGGATGACTGGATGACTGGACACTTAGCATATTAGGCTTTTATTATATAGGATATGTGTATGTGTGTATGTATATATATGTGTGTGTGTTCCTGTGTGTATGTTTACATATGTGTATGGTTCTGAGCACATCTGGGGAGCAGAAGGCCTCTGCATGGGACCCAGCAGGAGACTTTAGAAGGGAGAGAGGCTTCATGTGAGCAGGGCTGTGGAGAGGTGAGTCTGGCAGCAGCTGTAAGGAACTGAGGCTGGTGGTTGGGAGACCACAGCGGAGCGCTTCCTGACTGCAGCCCAGCCAGCCCCGGGCCAGAGAGGACAGGGAGGTCAGGGCTGCAGGGGGCAGTCAGCAGCGACAGGCGGGCTGTGGAGGATCAGGCAGCAGGATTGGGAGAGACAGGTGTGTGGGGAGCAGCAGTGCTTTCCCCAGAAACAGAACACTTGCAAGGGAAGTGGATGGGTTTGAGTTGGGCCCCGTGGAGACTCACCCAGTTTGCACAGATGTTTGGCTTTCTCTGGACATGCAGCCTATTCTTGGCCAGAGAAAGGATGAAGGGAGTAGGGAGATGGCTCCATCGGCAAGGGGGTGAGTGTGGAAGCTGTGGGTGGGGGAACTTCCTAATGAATCCCTTCTCTTCAATGAGATGACTTTGATTTAACTTAAAGGTCACTTCAGCATCCTATTAACGAATGGGGATCAATCCCTGTCTCTGTACTTAACCCTTGCTATCAGGCTCTTTCCTCTGACATTTTCTAAAATCAGATGAATTTCTAAAGTACTAATGAGAACTTCAAAGGCTTTTTAAGATATGGATGTACTGTAATATAACCTTTCTTCAACCTGCATCACAATTTACATACAATTGTGTAACCACACGCATAGTGTTTGGTTTAAAGTCCATTATGGGGGAGGCTTTCATTCATTCTTTTGTCCTTTAAAAAATGCTATGGATCAATCCTAGAGCGCAGAAGGTATTTAGGATGTTTCCAGCCCTGTCCCTGCCAACGAGAGGCTGTGTGATTGTAAGGAGGCCCCAAGCTTTGCTGGTCTTTTCCAAATGTGTCAAATGAGGGTGAGTGTGGACTGGCACGGGATTGCCAGAGAGAGAGAGAGAGAGAGAGAGAGAGAGAGAGAGAGAGAGAGAGAGGATTGAGCTAGTCCTTCAAGGAGGAAATGAGCCTTCAAGAGGATGTTCCCATGCTTCCCTCTTAAAACAGAGAAGTGACCGGTTATGGGTTCTGTATAAAATTTTATTTGGGGAAATCAAATATTACTCAGTGTGACACCCAATTCTGATTTTCTTTCTGGTGAGGGCCCATGGTCTGGTGGAAGTCTTCCCAGGCTATCAAACCCCAATTACCCTTCCATATTTTCCCCCAACATGGCAGCCATGGAAGAGGCTGCAGGTAGAGATGGTAGAGCTCCTGAAATCCTCCCCCTGAATGTTGGGTCACTGTGCAAGGACAGTCCCCCTGAAGAACTAAGTGAGCAAGAAATAAAAGCTCTCTGTGTTAAGCTTCTGAGATACAGGGGTTCTCTGTTTCTGCAGCATGGCTTAACCTATTCCTAATATTAACACTACGAAAAAGGGCTTTACCCAGGCCAAAGTCCTTTCCAGCTCTATGAGCCCATGGCATTCTAACTTTTGTTTCCACATACAGAGTGTTGCTATTCTGAGAGATAGCCCAGGGCTGTGGAGGCAAAAAAACGCTACTGAACAGAGGGAGCAAAAACAAGAGTTAGAGGGACCTGTGAGGCCTGGTGGATGATCAGAGTCAGTCCTGGCTGAAGACCTTGGGGGTGTGAGGAGTGGAAGGTCTTTGAGGGAGATGCCAGTGGTGGCCTGGGCCTTGCAGTGAGGCCTGGTGGCAGGTGGTGGGGGGTCTGAGCTGGGGACCAGTACTTAGCAGCTCTAGGCTAGAACCCAGGTTCTATGCTAGAAACTCCCAGAGGCTCCAGTCACAGTCCTCTCACACCTGGGACCCAGGGTGCCAGGCCTGGCATACAGGGCTTCTCTCACAAGACACGGGAGCGTGATTAAGGACATAACGGCATTGCCTGAAAGCAGGCGCTTTACATGTGTCATCTTCATTTGCTACCACATCCTTGCAAAGGAGAGAAATGAGCTCTATTTTACTCACAGGAGAAATGCTGCTTGGAGAGCTTGCTAGTAAATGGTTAATTTAACACAGGTCTGACCCCAAGGTCCCCACCCTTTCCTCCACACCAGGCCGCTTCCCAAGGAGAACCTCGCGAACAAGCCTGGGAGTGTAGGTCTGTCAGCAGCAGGATGGAGCTGAGGTTGTCACCTAGGTGTCCTGCTTAGGGACTAGAAGACACTGACAGGAGCCTTTTTCCTCCTGTGGTTTCCTGGCTGGGGACTTTGGGGCTATGCCTGAGTTGGGGGGGAGAGGAGGCAGGGGCTGCCTTCTTCTCTATCAGTGTCCAAATGACCAGTGGCTTCGGTGCAGCTACAGGGAGCAGCCAGCTCACTTTCTTCTCATTTAACAGCCACTTCTCCTTTGGATCAGGTGTAAACACCACCACCAAGTTCCCATGGTGAGCAGTGCTGGGCTCACAGAGGCCCAGCGTCCCTCCCCCACCCTGGGCTCCACCTCTTCAGCTGCTCTAGAGCCACCTCATCTCTTCTTCAGGTTCCTGGTGTTGCTCTGCCTGGCAGCACAGAGGCCAGGCTGGGCTCTCCTGTTCCCTGTTCCCAGCCCACCTGCAGTCCCCAGCAACGCCTGGCTCTCTGGGAACATGGAAGTTCTTTTTTTTTCTTTACTCTTTTACAGCCTTCTCCCTATTTCCTCCACTACCAGGTCCTGGCAACCACTTTTCTACTATCTGCTTCTATGACTTTGACTTTTTTTTTTTTTTATAGATTCCACATATAAGTGATAGCATGCAGTATTTGTCTTTCTCTGTCTGACTTATGTCCCTTAGCATAAGGCCTGAAGTTTTATCTATGTTGTCGCAAATGACAGGCTTTCCTTGTTCCTCATGGATGAATAACATACTGAGATGTGTATCACCGCTTCTGAATCCATCGGCCCCTGACAGACAGGTAGGCTGTGTCCATGTCTTGACAATTGTGAGTAATGCTGCAAAGAGCAGGGGATGCAGATCTCTCTTGGAGATCCTTATTTTCCTTTCCGTTGGATAAAGACCCAGAGGTGAGACTGCTGAGTCAGATGGTGGTCCTATTTGTAATATCTTGAGGCCCCACCATATGTTTTCCACAGTGGCTGCACCCATTTACAATCCAATAAAATGGCATTCTTTAAATGCTTATTTGGCATTTATTGCATGTGGGTGGGATGGGAAGAAACACGTCTCCTGCTAATAAAAGCTGAATCAGAAAGCAGCTTCACTGGCATGGAACAAGGTCGTGTACCACCCAGCATGCACTTCCCACTTTTCTGTGAGTTCTGTTCTCTCTTCTGCTGTCTCCACAATTCCTAAACCAAACAGGCTCTCTGGGGGTATCTTCAAGGGGTTGAATAGGTTGGGTAAAAGAAATAACTATTTTCTGATATACAGCAGTAACCAGCTTTACTTGCTGTCAGAAATTCAATGATGGTGACAGCTGGTTTTTCCAGTGACTGTGGCTCTGGAGGGCAAGATCTGGGAGAGACATAAAATCCTTCACATAGTGATAAGGCATAACAATCTACCAATGGCTATCATTTTATACACATTTGAGAAAAGCCTCATTTCACAGAAAAATCTAATTTGTTAATTCAGGGTGGTTGTTCTCCGATTTAGTTGCTTTTCTGGCCTGGCCCTAGGACAGTGGTTCTCAACCTTCCTAATGCCGCCAACCTTTAATACGTTTCCTCATGTTGTGGTGACCCCCAATTTCATTGTTACAAATTGAACATAATTAAAGCATAGTGATTAATCACAAAAACAATATGTAATTATATATGTGTTTTCCGATGGTCTTAGGCGACCCCTGTGAAAGGGTCGTTTGACCCCCAAAGAGGTCGCAACCCACAGGTTGAGAACCGCTGCCCTAGGAGGAGGTACACAACACTGATGCCTATTCAGCCGTCATTTTCTATTCCTCCAAGGAAAATCTAAAGAGAACAATGAATTCATATAGCTAGGTAAACGTTGTTATTCTCTTCCTGTTGCTTTTGGCATCCATTCAGGTAATGAAGTGACTTTGTGGTGAGGATTCTCGCCCAACCACCTGCCTCCCTCCAGTGCCCACCTGACTCCCCTCTCTGGAGGGTTCATTTCCACAGAAGGAGATGGGAACCAGCCTCTTGAAGGCCTTGGTTTCTGCGACTGTGAAACACACTAATAATAGCACCCATATCCCAGGCCACGGAAGATGCAGCGGAAAATTCCATTAGGTCCTCAGAGGGGCCCGCATGTGGTAAACACAAATCTCCGCTGGCCACTGGCGGTGAGGGGGATGGCAAGTGGAGAGTGCAGATTCCTCTCCAGCTTCCAGGAAAGGTCTCATCATTTTTTGTTTTGTTTGTTTGTTTTAGCTGGTAATGTGCAGCAAACACATTGAATGGTGTGAGGAATGTTTAAAAGTCCCCATCTCAGTTCAGCACATGAACGCTCAGTCGAGCAGTGTGGGTTTGAGACCTTACTCTGCTCACCACCCATGTGACCATGGAGACATTTGAGCTTCTCTAAATCTTGGGTTCCTCATGTGGAGCCCTGTGAGGCTAATTGTCTACACTTGGGGTGTTGTCAGGGTTCAGAGACCAAGCACTAACTGGGTGCTTCTTGCTTGCACTTGCCAACACCCCATAAACATGCTCATAAACCAAGCTTTTCTTTGAAATAAATGTACCATATATGAGGCTGCTAGCTGCCATAACAAAGTACCACCGACTGGGTGGATCAAACAACAGTACATCTATTGACCAATGGTGGCTGGAAGCTGGAGAGCAGGGTGTTGGCCTGGTTGGGGCCGGGTCTCAGGAAATCAACAGGGCAGAGCAAACAGCTATGACTGATCCTCAGCCCTGCCCTAAGAGGCCCCGGGTCTCAGTGTCCCGCGGTAATCGCTGCAAGCACCTCTGAGAGGAAGCCGCCCTTGAGTTACACCTGATGCCAGACAGCCCAGTTTCTCCCCGTATGAGTCTGGGTCCCCAGAGACTCACCTGGAACTGGAGTTCAGAGCAGTCGGGAGCTTGTGACTCCCTCACGATTGAAAAAGACAGCCGCGTCCTCAGTTGCCAGCGCTTTCCATGTGCGCCTCCATACCTCTGCACTTAACTTCCGCACTTCCTCTGAGTCTCAGTGTGCTTTTCTTTTTCCTTCTAGTTGTAGAATTTCCACTCAACCAGCCTTCCTGTGGTTCTGGATGATGTCCGTTTTGTCTTTTAGTTGTATTTTTGAAGTGGTTTTGCGAGGCAGCAATTTCAGGTGTTTACCTATGCTGCCATCTTGGTTTCTCCATCGATTAATTCTTGTATGCGCCCTGACCAGGGATTGAACCAGCAACCTTGGCATATCAGGACGACTAACCAACTGAGATAGGGCCTGACCTCATCTTAACTAGTTATATTTTCAACAGCCCTATTTCCAAATAAGATCACTTTCTGAGGAGTTGAGGGGTAGGAATTCATCATATGATATGGGGTGGGGCACAATTCAATGCATAATAACCAAGTTATCAAAATCAATATGTTTCTTTCTTGGTTTCTGCTGAGGTCCCCAAAGCTGAGAATAGAATCCTGGGTGTCAACACCAGGAAGTACCTAGATCCCTCACGCTGGAGACACAGGTGTCATTGTTGGGAGCATTCATCTCTACACTATGAGAGGCAGGCACAGCAGAGGCCCGGGGTGGACAGCCTGTGAAGAAGGAACGTTGGAGTCTGTGGCACTCCCCCACCACCAGCAGGGGAAGGTAGTGTTTCTGTCTCACCTTGACCAAGTGGGACCTTGCAGAAGGCTTGATATGTTCCCATGGAGTTTTTGGGGCGGAGGGGGGGGGGATGTAAGAGGCTGGTGTCTGACACCTCTGTAGTAAGTCTAAGAGTGAGAGGTGGCCAATGAAGCCAATGAGGTGGGGGGCAGGAGAGAGGGCAGTGGGGTGGGAGGACCTGCGTAATTATCACTGCTCAGTAAGCAAATTTGTGCTTTCCTTGTGGTTTGGAAGAGAGAGGGGACCCTAGCAGGTGTGAACTCCCAGAGTCTGAGTGGGGAGTAGACCATTAGAGGTGGAGAAGGATTGGCCAGCAACAGGACAAGAGCTGGACCAGGCCAGGGTTGGGCAGGGACTTCCCAGGAGTCCTTCCTCCCACCTCCATCCCCTGGCATAGCCATGGACCCTCAGCCTCATAGGGAGGGCTATGTGCTTGCGGGTACCCCCTACCCCTGCTACTTGCCAGACTCTGGAGCCTGGTTTATTGACTGACTCTTGCCAGAGAAAGTGCTGGCTTCCCTACTCACTGACGTCTGGCAGAACCTGGACCTCCAGCCAGCTGGGCAAGGAGGTGAAGTAAAGTAGGCATGCATGTGGGTTCTGATAAATGAATGCGTAGACTGAAGTTGTGGGAGGAAAATATGGATAGGATTTTATTACCTGAAAATGATCAGAAAAGCTCTGCCCCAGATGTCCTCCAGAGGTAGGAAAAATACCAACCTACAGGTAAAGCTTAAAGCTTCTTACTTTTTAAGCAGTTGTGCCATGGATCCCATTGGCATCTGGTGAATGTTTCTAAGGTGCATAAAATGAAATACCAAGTGTGACAAAGGAAACCAAGCATATTGACTATCAGAACATTTTTAAAAATACAAATTTGTGATTAAGCTGTATGTGTGCTTCTTTTAAATAATACATGAAACAGTAAGATCAGCACCAGGTTAAACAACTAGCACTGTGATGTAGTGAAGAGTAGAAAGGATATTTTGAGATCTCTGCCATAATTGCAATATGATATGAAATTATCTGTGGCTTCTAATTAGTGACACATTAAAGTTATATCTTAATATTGCTGTGGCTTATTGCCTACATTTAAAATGGAAAGAAATGCAAAATGTTAGTTAAAAGTTAGTAAAAATATAGATATAATTATCTTCTTATTCAAGTTTATGATCCCCTGAATTTAATGTTTGGTCTTTGGAGATAAACTCTGTAGCCCAGGAAAAGAAATCCTAGTTTAAAGAGCCCGTGGAAAACAAAAGAATGAAATTCTGTTATAATCACAATACATTGAGCCTCGTTTATGTGTGAGATGGTTACATGGCGTTGCAGAGTAACTCCTTTACAGACATCAATAACCAATGCTTTGATCTTTTAGAAGAAAAAATCAGTTTCAAAACCTTAAGAAGACACAACATACCAAAACTTATGGGATGCAGAAAAGGCAGTGCTAAAGGAAAAAAAAAAGATTGAAGCAAAAAGCAAAAAACAAAACCACTCAAAACATATGGTCATCTCAACTGATGCAGAAAAAGCATTTGACAACATTCAACACTACTTCATGATAACAACACTCAACAAAGTAGGCAAGGAAGGAAACTGCCTAGAAATAACAAAACCCGCAGTAATCATTACAGTCAAGATACTGCAAGCTTTTCCTCTAAGATAAAGAGCAAGTCAGGATGCTAGATTTCATAATTTCTATTCAACATAGTACTAGATGTTCTGGCCAGAACAATTAGGCAAGAAAAAGAAATAAAAGTTACCCAATTAGGAAGGAAAAAGTAAAATATCTTTGTTCATAGGTAATAGAATTTTATATGTGAAAAAGTTAAAAGATTCAACTGAAAACTGTTAGAATAAATAAATGAATTCAGCAAGGGAGCAGGATAAAAAATAAACACACCTAAATTAGATATATTTTTATATACTAACCATAAACAATCCTAAAAGAAAATTTAAAAATAATTCAACTGATTAAACATAATAAATTCCATTTATTAAATAATTAAATAAAACATTTTACTTAATTTTAATAGCATTTAAAAGAATAAAATACTTAGGCATTTACTTATCCAAGAAGGCAAAGGTTTGTACATTGAAGACTATATAGCATTGCTGAAAGACATTAAAGAAGACGTAAATAAATGGAAAGACATCTATGTTCATGGATTGGAAGACTTAACATTGTTAAGTACATATGTCTATACTAACCAAAGTGACTTGCACATTCAAATGAATCCCTATCAAAATCCCAATGATATTGTTTTTTGTAGAAATAGAAAAGTTAATTTAAAAATTCATATGGAATCTCAAGGAGCCCCAAATAGCCAAAACAATCTTGAAAAATAATAACAAAGCTGGAGGAATCACACTTTCTTATTTCAAAACCTACTACAAAGCTATAGTAATCAAAGTCATATGATACAGGCATAAAAACAGATATTCAGACCAATTGAATAGAGCAGAAAGTCTAGAAATAACTATTGCAAATATGGTTATTTTGATAAGTGTGCCAAGAATATTCAATGTGGAAAAGACATTCTTTTTAACAAATGGTGTTGGGAAAACTGGATATACACATGAAAAATACCATTTACATATCTAATATATACAAAAATTAACTCAAAATAGATCAAACACCTACATGCAGAAGCTAAAACTATAAAACTCTTAGAAGATAATAGAGGGCAAAAACTTCATGGCATTGGATTTTACAATGATTTCTTGGATATAACACCAAAGGCACAGGCATCAAAAGAAGAAATGGACAAATATGACTTTATAAAATAAAATTTTGTTCATCAAAGACACTATAGATAGAGTAAAAATGGAAACTCACATAATAAGAGAAAACATTTGCAAATCATATATCTCATAGGGGATTAATATTCAGAATATATAGAGAACCTCTAAAACTCCACAACACAAGCAAACTACCTGGTTTAAAAGAAAAAGGACTTGAATAAACATTTCTCCAAATAAGGTATAAATATGGCCAACAAGTGCTACATGAAAAGATGCTCCCATCACTAATAATTAATGAATTGCAAATTAAAACCACAATGAGATACCATCCCACACCAGTAGGATGGCTATTAAACACACACACACACACACACACACACACACACACACACCCCAAAAAAACAATAATCCAGAAAATAACAAGTGTTCACAAATATGTAGAGAAAATGGAATCATGTGCACTGTTGGGGACCGGGTGTAAGCTGACAAGGTCCTTGCACCTGAAGGGGCTAGCTAAGCTGGGACCCTTACCCACACAGTTTTCCCAGACTTGTTTGGATGGCGATTATCAGTAGAATGAGAGCAACCTTTGTAGAATGAGAACAGCCTTTCATGGCTTACCAAGAAATCTGTAACTATTTACTGAGATTTGCTGTACCGAGAATTTGTCCTTCTGCTGTGTCTCTCCCTTAGAGATTAAGAGGAACAAAGAATACATTCCTCTTGACAGACCTCCTATTCAGTGTCGTGTGTATAAATAGAATCGTGTGGCTAATAAACTTGCTGTAGTTCCTCGAATGAGCTGCAGTCCTCCTGATCCCGCTTTCCTATCTTTCTTTCTTTTCTCAATTTCCACCTCCCTACCTCAGCCCGGCTCAACCTATCAGGCTGGCCCTGACAGTGCACTGTTGATGGGAATGTAAAATGGTGCAGTTTCTGTAAAAAACAGTTCGTTGGTTCCTCAAAATTAAACATAGAATTATCATATGATACAACCATTCCACTTCAGGGTACATACCCCAAAGAATTGAAGACAGGTATGCAAAGAGGTATTGTACATCTATGTTCATAGCAGCATTATTTAAAACTAGAGGCCCGGTGCACGGATTTGTGCACGGGTGGGGTCCCTTGGCTTGTCCAGCGATCGGGGCCAATTGGGGCCTGTCTCGCCCAGTTCCAATTGGGGCTAATTGGGGCCAGCAGGCCGGGGTGTGTGTGGGGGGGGTGGAGGAACCATGTAAGGTTAGCTGTGGGAGTGCACTGACCACCAGGGGGCAGCTCCTGTGTTGAGCATCTGCCCCATGGTGGTCAGTGCGCATCACAGTGACTGGTCGACTGGTTGTAATGGTCGCTTAGGCTTTTATATATATAGACTAGAGGCCCGGTGCACAAAAATTTGTGCACTCGGGGGGCGGAGAGAGAGGGGTCCCCCAGCCCGGCCTGTGCCCTCTCGAAGTATGGAACCCCTCGGGAGATAACGACCTGCTGGCTTAGGCCTGCTCCTGGGTGGCAGAGGGCATGCCTAATCCCTAAGTGCAGCTCCTGGTCAGGCTCAGAGCAGGGCTGATTGGGGGGTTGGGCACCGCCCCCTGTCACACTCAAGGCAGGGTCGATGGGGAGGTTGTGGCACCACCCCCTGTCACGCACAGAGCAGGGCCGATCAGGGGGTTGGGGCGCTGCCCCCTGTCACTCACAGAGCAGGGCCCATCAGGGGGGTTGGGGCTCCGTACCCTGTCACACACAGAGCAGGGTCAATCAGGGGGTTGAGGAGCTCCCCCCTGTCACTCACAGAGTAGGGCCGATAGGGGAGTTGGGGCACCGCCCCCTGTCACACACAGAGCAGGGCGGATCAGGGGGTTGGGGCGCCACCACTGTCACACTCAGGGTAGGGCCGATGGAGAGGTTATGGCTCTACCCTGTCACACACAGAGCAGGGCCCGTGGGGGGGGGGGGTGGGTTGGGGCGCCGCACCCTGTCACACACACAGCAGGGCCGATCAGGGGGTTGTGGAGCTCCCCCCTGTCAAACACAGAGCCGCAGGGCAATCAGGGGATTGGGGAGCTCCCCCCCTATCAGGCACAGAGCAGGGCTGATCAGGGGGTTGGGGTGCCTTTCCCTGTCACGAACAGAGCAGGGCGAATAGGGAGGTTGTGGCCCCGCCCCCTGTCACACACAGGGGGTTTGGGAGCTGCCCCCTGTCACGCTGATCCCGGTGCCGGGAGCCTCGCTGCTCCACTGATCCCGGTGCTGGGAGGCATATTATCCTTTTACTTTATAGAATAGAGGCCTGGTGCATGGGTAGGGGCTGGCTGGTTTGCCCTGAAGGGTGTCCTGGATCAGGGTGGAGGTCCCCACTGGGGTGCCTGGCCAGTCTGGGTGAGGGGCTGAGGGCTGTTTTCTGGGTGGCGAGTGACTAAAGCTTCCAACCGCTCCTTGTTTTCTTTTCTTTTTTTTTTTTTTTTTTATTCTGGGCCAGCTTTAGCTCTGAGGCCTCGGCTGCTGAAAACATCGATACAATGTTTCGGTCCGCCTGACTTTCAGTCCGGCTGATTTCTGGGGTTTTGTTTAGCTTCTTATTTGCAACATAGTACATAGTTGCTTAAACTTGCAGCTGAGAGGCCGGCAAGTGAGGCGGGGAACATTTGAGTCCGCAGCAAGCAAGCCTCATGCTTGCTTCAGTGCCTGGCTGCCGGCCGCCATCTTGGCTGACAGTTAATTTGCATATACTCACTGATTAGCCAATGAAAAGGGTAGCCGTTGTACGCTAATTACCATGTTTCTCTTTTATTAGTGTAGATAGCCAAATGGTGGTAGCAACCCAAGTGTCCATTGATGAATGGATAAACAAAATGTGATATATACATACAATGGAATATTATTCAGTCTTAAAAAGAAAGGAAATTCTCACACATGCTATAACATTACTGAACCATGAGAGCATTATTTTAAGTGAAATAAGTCAGACACAAAAAGACAAATGCTCTATGATTCCACTTATATGAGGAAACTAGTGTAGTCAAATTCATAGAAACAGAAAGTAGAAAGGTAGTTACAGGGGGTCCTATGGTGTGTGCAGGGCATGTGAAGAGTGGGGAGTTATTGTTTAAAATATATGTTTCAGATCTGCAAGATGAAAATAATTCTAGAGATGGATGTTGGTGCTTAAAATGGTTAAGATGTAAATTTATGTTATGTGTATTTTATCACAAGAACAATAAAAATATTGAGAAAAGAAACTTAAGAATATAACTCAGCATGGTGGGTCACTTATCGAGTCTTAAATAACATTTAAAAATATTTTCATGCAAATTATGCTTAGGGAAATCCCTTCTTGAACCAACCACAAGAGACACACACACACACACAGATCTGGACTAGCCGGGCTCCCTGGTGACCACCAACTCACTGGCTCTACTGAATTCAATTATTTTCTTTAACCTCTAAAGCACTTGATGTGGTCTACAAACACAGCCACTGAGAAAGCCTTCCAGATGTCCCCTCAAACCCTTCCCTGATCATGGTTCACATCTCCTCTAAAGTTCAATCCCTTGTTTCTTCTCCGGTATGCCTTCTTGCTCTGTAGCATTTTAAACCCTCTCAAAGGCAATAGCCACACCATCTCATTTCTTACCTTCTAGCAGTGGAAGGAGAGATGGGCCAGGGCTATCTGACCAGGCTGGGTTGTGGGGGGGTAGAGAGTGGGGCATAGATCTTTTCCAGAGGACCCAGCTGTTCTCACACCCACTTGCAGCACTGGCCTGCAGGCAGCCCATGAATGAGACGGGGAGAGGAGAGACCACTGGCTGCCTGCAAGATGCCAATTCAGCAGGAGTGGACTGGAAGCTTTTCTAAGCGACGTTGTGGGGCCAAGATCTGCACTGTGAAAACAAGGTCCAGAGTTGGGGCTAATGAGCTTCAGATTCATAAGCAATAACAAAATACTTTTGTACCAGATGCTGTCAGTGCCCCTTCGGCCTGCCCTGGAAGTTATCAGCAGAGAGTTTCAACATGTTGATGGCTCCCTGCAGCTTTTAGCCTGAGGGCAGCGGCTGATTGGAGTTAACAACCCCTCAAGTCTCTCCCCATAGCAAGGAGCAATGGGGGTGTTGCATAGGTGCCCCAGTGTCCTCGCCCCTTGGTGGGAGGAGTCTGAGGTGTTAACTCCACATTGAAGCATCTTTTGTTGGCTGTCCTTCTGGCCAGGCTCCCCTGCCTCCCACTCCTGCTTCCTAAGATGTCTACCAAATATTCTACTTGCCCCCAAATCCTTGTCTCAGCATCCGTTCTGGGAGAATCCAGCCTAAGGTACTTTTCCTTCAGGAATCTCAACAAAAGTTTAATGTTATTATAGTTTTCCTAGTACACAGCTGCCTCCATAAGTAAAGCAGAAATTTAATTTAGTTCTCTAATGTCAAACATCTGAATATTTGGCATATTTAAATCTAAAAGAATCCACTGACATTTCCTTATTTAATTTTTCAATATGAATGCTCACATATAATGTCCAAGAGAGGAGTCAAATGCGTTCCTTTCTTTCCCTTCCTCCCCCCCTCTCTCTCTCCCTCTACCCCTTTCTTTCTGAATATGGAGCTGCTTTTTAATACTTTCTTCAGTTGGTCTGGAGGCTAAGGAAATAAGTCTGTTTTTTTCCTGAGATCCTTGCAGACTCATACATTCTGATTTTTTTTTTTTTACATAAGAAATTTCACAGGCCATCCTGTGAAAGGGGCCATTCAGTCCCAGAAACCCAGAAACCCATTAGCACCTGAAACTTCCTTCATCACTTTAGGGAAAGACAAGGGTCTGGTTGTTGAGCATGGTGCCCGCAGGGACTGTGAAGAAGGCACTTCATTGACAATCTATTTTCTGACTAAACCGAGGTTCTCATGACCCGTTAACATGAAAGGGGTGATCTTTATTTATTGGGAAACTGAACAATATCACTTGGGAAACTGAATGTTGTTTTCATTTTTTTAAAACATGTTTTTATTGATTTCAGAGAGAAAGGGAGAGGGAGAGAAATAGAAACATAAACGATGAGAAAGAATCATTGATTGGCTGCCTCCTGCATGCCCCACACTGGGGATCGAGCCTGCATCCCCGGCATGTGCCCTGACCGGGAATCGAACCGTGACCTCCTGGTTCATAGGTTAACACCCAACCACTGAACCACACCAGCTGGGCTTGTTTTCATTTTAAACATGTACCTATTTAAATATTTCTTACGCAAACAGAACACATTGGTGTTTACCTAAGAGGTAGACCTAATTTGTCACTGTGGGAAATGTTGAAAGTTTTGTTAAATTTTTAAAGATTCCCTTTTAGCTGAATATTGTAAACATAATTAATGTAAACAATGGTGAAATCATTATGTGAGGCATTAGCAAAACTGCTTTGAATTGTCACAGCTCAACATTGGCTTTACATTTATTTTTACCTTTTAGATATTTTTTGTTTCTGAAGTTTTGCACCTGCTCTTAAGATTTGGCACAATTCTGAAAAAAAAAATAACAACACGCAAAAGAATCAAAACAAAATGTTGCATTACTTAAACATACGTTGAATTTGAGAGAATGGCTGTTCATCTAATTAATTAATTCAATAACATTTACTGAGCTCATGCAATATCCCAGGCACTGGAGAGGCAGAGAATACAGTTACAAAAGTTTCAAATGGGGAAATAAATGCACGTGGGCTTCTTAAGGAGCATTGGCATCTATAATAATAAAAGCATAATATGTTAATTAGATTGGACAGCCAAATGACCTTCCGGACGTCATTCTGGACATTCTTCCGGATGAAGCCGTGGTGGCAGGGGCCAAGGCAGAGGCGGTTAGGGGCGATCAGGCAGGCAGGTGAGTGGTTAGGGGTGATCAGGCAGGCAGGCAGAGGCAGTTAGGGGTGATCAGGCAGGCAGGTGAGTGGTTAGGAGCCAGCGGTCCTGGATTGTGAGAGGGATGTCCGACTGCCGGTTTATCCCCCAAGGGATCCCAGATTGCAAGGATGCAGGCCGGGCTGAAGGACATCCCCCCCTCCATGCCTTGTGCATAAATTTCGTGCACCGGGCCTTTATCTCTATATATAAAAGCCCAATATGCAAATAGACTGAACAGTGGAACAACTGAACAACCAGTCACTATGACGTGCGCTGACCACCAGGGGGCGCATGCAGAACATGATGGGCATTGGCTGCGGCGGGATGGTGGAGCAGGTGAGCAGGGGCACCAGACCAAAGCGGGGTGCTGGTCGCTGTCATCGGGGTGAGCCTCTGGTGGTTACTGAGAATTCTTTGCTCCCGTGCGCCACGGTCCCACCAGGTGCTTGCACCTGCTGTTGGCACCTGGCACCGGTCCTGATTGCTTGGCGCTGTCAGCGGGTACGAGCAGCAGCTGCCAGCTCTGATCACCCCTGAGGGCTTCTCCACTTCCCCCTGCTCCTGAGGGGCGATCAGGGCAGCAGTTGCCGCTCGCACCCACTGATGGTGCACCCACTGATGGTGCCGTCAGTGGGTGCGAGTGGGGCTGGTGCCGTCAGCACATGGGAGTGGTGGTGGTGGGAGCAAGGCTGCCGGCAGGCAGAGGACCATGGGCCGCAGTGGGAGGGTCTAGGTGGGGGCGCGGAGGGTGGGCTGAGACCCGCCCCATGCCCACCGCAGCCTCACGGCCCACAGTTCTTTTCAAGGTACATGAATTCATGCACTGAGCCCCTAGTTTTCAATATAAATACATTAAAGATGAGAAACACCATTCATCTTTTATGCATTTTTGTATTTAATTTAGTAAAATATTAGGACTTTTTTCCATTTAGAAACTAATATTACATTGGTTTCCCCTTTCAAACCAAAGTAGAAAAAAGGTTTCAAGTGCTGTTTAATTATCAGAGGAAATAATCATGGAGGCACTGTTTGGCCCCAGGTCACTTTCTTGGGAACATTTGGTATCCTGAACAAGGCTGAAACCTAACAAGTAAACAGAAAATGGGCCCTGGGTTACCAACATAGGGGCCTTAATCTCAATAAACTGATGTGTTTTCCTCCGGCCCCAGTGACCCTTGCCCTACACACAACTGTTACAGTCAATGCGATGGCTGCCTGGTCCTTGCAGGCTTCTTACAGCACCTGGATAGAAACAGGGGACTGTCCAAGGGAGGCATATATGTAGCAGCAAAGGTGACAGGTCTAAAAGGAAGAGAGAAGACAAAAATGTGAAAAGCAGGAAAAAATAGGAAAAAATATAACAATCTGAAGCGAGTTCTATCAGACATTTTCTTGGCTGGGTTTGGAGCTGGAAGCAGGGACGCCAGTGGGTTCAGACATGTTTAACATAAGAAACATTCAAACCTGTAAAGAATTTCTGTGAGTTTGTTTGAGCCAAACTGTTGACAATTGCCGGGAAGCAGAATCTCAATGGATTGGGATAATGCTCCGGAGAATGGCAGCTTTGCACCTTGTTTTATACATTACAATCAAAGAAGGAGATGTAAGTGGGTTACAGGAACTCCATTGGTGATAGAGTAGAGAGGCGGGAGAAAGCAAAGCAAGGAACCCTCTGGCATTGGATAAACAGTAAAATGATAGACACACACTTCTTTTACATAGGTGGGTGCAGGAAAGTTAACAGTCAACAGTGAACTCAATGACAATGAGGGGATTTGTGATCTCCACAGAGCAGTGCTTGTGCTTTGAGGGGTCCAGAAAAAAGGAAAATTGCTTTGACATTCCAATAATATGTTATCGTAGATGCAAAAAGACAACAGGCTCAGTTAAGGTAAAGATTGACCTTTGTCAGGGAAGATACCAGCCTCGGACATGACTACCCACTATAAACTGCTTTTCAATTTAAAAAGTTTTAATGTCAGACCATCCTTTGTGGTTACTTCAGGTCTCTGAGTTTGCAAGGCCACCGCGCAAGCCTTCCCTGAGCTTGTCAGGTAGCATGTGGCCCCTTTTTGCCCACAGGCACCTGTGAAGCTGAGGTGGGTGGGACTGAGCAGGGACTCAGAGGGCTGTAGGCAAGAGAGACACTGAACTCTGAGACAAGCCAGATAGAGACAGATGTCAGGAACAGGGTGACACCTGCCGTGACAGTCCGAAACCAACTCTGCTCAAACTGAGTTACGGCGTTCGACAGAAGGCCCTTCTGGAACAGAAATCTAGGAAGGCCAAGTGGGTCTTACCCAGGGAGCAGCAGGACCAGGGCAGACCAGCGGGGAACCAAGAACCCCTCCAGGCAGCTTCTCCTGCTCACTCCAGGTGCTGCGCTTTCCTCCTCTAATGCTGAGTCTTAAAGCATCAGCCTTGGGGGAAGCCTGTCACCTGAGTGGGGAGGACTTTATGAGAGATTTTCTAGGTTCCCCAGATACCCCGCAGAATAGGTCGCCCTAAGAGTCATTTCCTACTGCTCAGGTGCAGGCACTGGTCTAGATACTAGGGACATAGCAGGAATACAGATGCATTCTCTGCCTTCCTGAGGTTAAACGGATGGATGGAATCAATATACAGTTGAACACGACCTTACACTTGTTTTGGAACTTGGTTACAAGCACTTACATAATTAGCAAATATTACTAATGATCACTGGGAAAAATTAGGACGGTAGCGAAGTTTGCTGACGGAGTCCTCCCTCTCTCACCTCCCCATGAGTCCCCTCTTGGAGCAGATTGTTCTGTGTCCCACAGATGCCCTTCCTGGAGATATTTCTCAGTGTTCCAGGGTTTCTTCCCTCATCTTCCTAGTGTTCTTCCTTCTTCTTCAAAACCTCCTCTCCTCTCTCTTATTCATCAGGTTTTTTTCCTTCTAAAAACTCAAAGCTCTAGTTCAGCGGTTCTCAACCTGTGGGTCGCAACCCCTTTGGCGGTTGAACGACCCTTTCACAGGGGTCGCCTAAGACCATCCTGCATATCAGATATTTACATTATGATTCATAACAGTAGCAACATTACAGTTATGAAGTAGCAACGAAAATAATTTTATGGTTGGGTCACAACACGAGGAACTGTATTTAAAGGGTCAGAAGGTTGAGAACCACTGCTCTAGTGAGTCAAGTTATCCATGGGTATGTGGATATGAATTAGCCTATAGCACAGTAAAACAAGCTAGACAAGACCTGAGTTCTACATTCAGCTCTTCCGTATACCAGTAATGTGACCCTGGTGAGAAATGTAACCTGCCTGAGCCTCAGCCTCCCAATCTGTACAGTGGGGATAACAGTGGTTACTTCTGGTCAGTGGTGGGAGGATTAAGTGTCTAGCACATGGTTGGAACACAGAGTAAATTCTGTTCTCCATCTTTCTCATTCACTGTCCTGACATTTGGTTGAGGGTGATGACCCACTTAAATCTATGAAAGAGACTCTACTGGTAGAAATGTCTGGTGAAGTGCGGCTGATAGGAGAGATGTGGCGCCATCAGAACGGCTGGAAAGCCTCACATCCCAGCCTACAGGCATCTCACTTCTGGGCTGCATGAAGGGCCGGCCAGCCGCCAAATGCCCAAAACACTGTGGCTTGTGGCTCAGGCAGCGTCCGTGGGATAAGGTGGACCCTGGTAATGAAGCCACCTTAGGTCAGTGAGCGGGGAGGTGCAGAGCTGTTGTTGGCTCTGCAATGAATCGCCCCGGGAGGGAGAGCATATTTGAGTAAGTGGTGTTTTTAAAACTTGGATATTGTAGGAATCCCTTTTAAGGGGGAAAAACAAAACCTTTGTTCCTAAAAGTGTGCGTGTTGTGTCACCACGGTCAGTGAAGTTCATGAGAGCACTGCCACTGCTGTGTGGAGAGTGACAAGACAGGAGAGGTTTTAGCTTCCAAGGGCAGCACACTGTGGGATGGAAATGCGGGGAATCTGGCTTGTTGTGCAGGCTCATCTCCGAGCCAACTTGCTGTCTGCTTCCTGGTTGGAAAGCCTCCTGAAGAGGGATTTGGGGCAGTCTCATTCCTCAGAAGTTTCTGATTTTATTCAGATAAGAGGAGCTCCAGTCTGTTGATTTTTTTGTGTGTCTGTAGCTAGTTTTATAGCAAATTGACATATTAAGAAACCAAAACTAGCCCTGGCCTGTGTGGCTCAGTTGGTTGAGGGTCATTCTATGCAATGAAGGGTCACTGGTTAGGGCACATACCCAGGTTGTGGGTTCGATCTCCAGTTGGGTGTGCATGGGAGGCAACTGATTGATGTTTCTTACATCGATGCCTCTCTCTCTCTCTCTCTCTCTCTCTCTCTCTCTCTCTCTCTCCCCCCCTCTCTCTCTCCCCCCATCTCTCTCTAAAACCAATAAAAACACCCCCAAAAAACCCAAGACTATAAATAATACTACATCAATGCTTTCCAAAAACCTCTGAAATTTTTACTACCTGGGATAGCAAAAACAATTATAATAGACTATGTCTTTTATTTTTTTGTTTTGTTTCCTTTTTATTGGGCCCCCAGTGCAGGGCTTTGGGCAAAGAGGTGGTGTCACTCCCACGGGTTGTTACTGGAGTGATGTTTTGCTGCTAATATGAGTAAAGCACATGATGTCTCAAAGCCAACCTATGATGCACCAAAGTTCCTTCACTCTGACTTCAGTGTCTCTGCGCCAAAGGGTGTGGAATGGCAGAACCACATCGCTTAGGGAACCTGGGCAGAGATCATGGGCTTTGAAGGAGGGGAGCCCCGAGGACAAGGCTATTTGTCTCTGGACCTGCGGGGCTCTGTCTTTGTGCTTTGAGGTTAGTTGTTTTGTTTCCTAAATCTCTTGACTTTATTGGCACAGGCCTGCAAGCCGGGAAATGGTACAGAGCTGCACAGAATAAACAGTTTCCCCAATTCCCACTCTCAACCCAATGTTTTCTCAATCCCCCTTAGGAAGAAAAAGAAAAACAAAGAAAGAAAACACAAAAAGCTTTGCTTACACCAAACACTGCCTCCTGCCACAATGGGCTAGTGCCACAGAAGCCATGCCTGGCCGTTCACTCAGAGTCCTGTTCCTGTCACCATGCCTTCTCCCGGTCCAGTCCCGTGGGCCCTCCTCTGACTCCTGGAGCCTGAGGCCCCTCCGGTCCTGTCCCAGGACTCCAATCCCTTCTTCCGAATGAATGCTTTCCCAGCTCCCAAAGGATTTCCTTTCCTGAAACTGGTTCCCTGATTTGTGTTTTCACTCACACCACTTTCTTAAAAGGCCTCTGCCCCATTCTCTTATGAACATTTAAAGAACACATTTTGAGCAAAACTTATTTCAAATACAATTGCTATCATCATGATTAGCGAGTTATTAATATGAATAAAGAGAAGAGAGCAAAGGGAAGCCAGACATTCTGAGCATGGTCGCCTGGGAAGCTTCCCCAGGAAGCTAGAGCTTCACACACAGCATTGCTCCTCCAAGGGGATCCACACCCCTCCCTTCCTCCACCCAATACTGGATTGTTGGGGGGAGACCAGGGAGATGGGCACATATACAGTAGAAATCGGAGTGGTGCCGAAGAGTGCTGGATCATATGGTAGTTCTATTTTTAATTTTTTGAGGAAACTCCATACTGTTTTCCATAGCAGTTACACCAATTTACAATCCCTCCAACAGTGTACAAAAGCTCCTTTTTCTTTACACCCTCACCAACACTTATTTGTTGATTTATTGATGACTAGAGACCCGGTGCACAACATTTGTGCACTTGGGGGCGGCAGGAGTGGGGAGTGGGGGGTGAGAGGGGTGGGGGGTAGGGGTTGTTCCCCTCAGCCCAGCCTGCGTCCTTTCACAGTCTGGGAGCCATCAGTTGGACATCCTTAGCGCTGCCACGGAGGCGGGAGAGGCTCCTACCACTGCTGCTGTGCTCACCAGCTGTCAGCCTGGCTTGTGGCTGAGTGGCGCTCCCCCTGTGGGAGCGTACTGACCACCAGGGGGCAGCTCTTGCCCCAACCCCCATCATCTTGCTGCCACTGCTGGTAGCCTCCCTTTGCAGGAGGTGACTGGAGGGCAGATCAGGGTACTGCTGGCAAGCGGCCAGCCCCACCCCCCGATCGCCATCTCCTCCCTCTGTCCGCTGGCCCCCACCTTGGCTGGCTTGGCGCTGCTGCTCACTGACCCTGCCCGCCGCCGACCTGTTGTTCTGCTGTTCAGTCGATTTGCATATTAGGCTTTTATTATATGGGATAGCCATTTTGACATGTGTGAGGTGATATCTCATTGTGGTTTTAATTTGCATTCTGCTGATGATTACTGATGTTGAGTATGTTTTCATATGTCTGTTGATCATCTGTATGTCCTCTTTGAAGAAGTGTTTATTTAGGCTTTTTAAAATTGGATTGTTTGTTATTTTTGGTGTTAAGTTGTATAATGTCCTTATATATTTTGGATATTACCCCTTATTGGATGCATCATTGGTGAATATCTTCTGCCATTCAGTAAGGTTGTCTTTTTGTTTAGTTGATGGTTTTCTTTGCTGTGAAAAGAACTTTGTAGTTTGATGTAGTCCTATTTTTATATTTTTTCTTTCTTTCCCTTGATTGAGGAGACATATTTAAAAAAATATTGCTAAAAGCAATATGAAAGAGTTTACGGCTGTTTTCTTCCGGGAGTTTTATTGTTTCAGGTCTTACATTTATGTCTTTAATCCATTTTGGATTTACTCTTGTATATGTTGTGAGAAAATGGTCTTGTTTCATTTTTTTTGCATGTATCTGTCCAGTTTTCCCAATACCATTTATTAAAGAGACAGTCTTTACTCCATTGTATATTCCTCCCTCTTTTGTCATAGATTAATTGACCATGTGGGCATGGGTTTATTACTGGGTTCTGTCTTCTGTTTCATTGGTTGATGTGCCTGTTTTTATACCAGTACCATGCTTTTTGATTATAATACCTTGCAGTATAGCTTGATATCAAGTAGTGTAATCCCTTTTTCTCAAGATTGCTTTGATTATTCAGAGTCTTTGTGGTTTCATATAAATTTTAGGATTCTTAGTTCTATTTCTGTTAAAAATGCCATTGGATAAGGATTTGGATAAGGATTTGATTGAATCTATAAACTGCTTTGAGTAATATGGACATTGCAATGTTAGTTCTTTCTATTTATGACCATGTTTTAGCCTTCCATTTATTTGTATCTTCTTCAATATTTTATTTAATGGCGTATATAATTTTTCTAGTACAGGTCTTTTACTTCCTTGGTTAAATTTATTCATATATACATATATACATAATTTTGATGCAATTGTAAACTGGACTATTTTTCTAATTTTTCATTCTGATCATTTGTTATTAGTGTATAAAAATGCAACCAATTTCTAAATATTACTTTTGTATCTTGCTACTCTACTAAATTCATTTATTAGTTCCCATAGTTTTTTGGTGGATTCTTTAGGCTTCTCCACATATACTATCATGTCATCTGCAAATAATGACAGTTTTACTTCTTCCTTTACAATTTGAATGCCTTTTTTTCCCTTATCTGATTGTTGTGGCTAGGACTTCCAATATCATGTTGAATAAAAGTGGTGAAGGTAGATATCCTTGTCTTATTCCTCTTCTTAAAGGAAAAGCTTTTAGCTTCACTATTGAGTATGGTGTTAGCTGTGAGTTTGTCATATATGGCCTTCATTATGTCGAGGTATGTTCCCTCTATCCTCACTTTGCTGGGAGTTTCTTATCATAAATAGATATTGGATTTTGTCAGATGCTTTTCGGCATCTATTGATATAATCTTATGATTTTTATCTTTCATTTTGTTTATGTAGCATATCAACCTAATTGATTTGTGGTTATTATACCAGCTTTGCATCCCACATATGATCAAGTCCAAGTTCTCTTCACTGGGAAAGACTGCCCCTTGATCCTCAGATGCAAATATGTTTAATGTTATAGAAACCTGTGATGTGACCCTTGTGAAGTTACAGAATTTACCAGGCAACCGAAAAATACGCAGGAGTACCCGGAGATACAGGAAAAACCCATTTATTTTCAGATGTTTCACATGTACTAGTACAGTGACTCAGAGGGTCAGTTCTCCAAATCCTGAATAAACCAATATGGAGGGAGCTTTCTCTGTATACCCTTTGTTTCTTTGTCCCCCAAATAAGGATCAGACTTCCGGACCTTTCACAGACTTTGCAAAAAGCCCCATGTGTTGGCATGGGGGCCATGAGACCACACCTAAAAGGGGGCCGTGAGATCACACCTAAAGGCCTGGCCTGGCGCCAAAGCTGATAACCCTCTCCAGGGGGTTGTGTATTGTTCATGGTTTATGGCCTCTGTAAAATGTGAGTATTTAGGTAAACAGGTCTTGCAAGACCAGATAATTAAGGAAGGGGCAGTGACTAAGACTATAGGCTAACAGGAATGTGCATTAGGGATGCTAATTAACTAAATACAGAGTAAGGCTGCTGGTCTACCCCCGCCCCCCCCCCCCCCTCCTTGGCCAAATGTCTTATTTTCCTCATCAAAGTGAGCATGATGGTGGGACCCTTCTCACAGGGAAGGTGGCTGTGTCCCCTTCTGACCAAGGTACGCAGGATAGAAGCTGCTTAGGTAGCACGGGGCAGTTAAAGGAGTGCTGAGCCTGGATGGGTCGATTCCAGGCTTTGACACTTAGCTGTGCCTCTTTAGCAGCTGCTCTGAGCCTCAGGTTATTCATCTGTAGATTGAGGATGGAAATGTGGTCAATTTAGGGCCATGGGGTCTGTGAGCACCAAGATGAAGTAAGGTTCTGCTACGTATTTGTAGAAACCATGAAGGCCCGCGTGATTGCAGCCTTTGATGTTGGCCATGGGGATGTGAAGAAAAGCTGTTCAGATGGAAATGCTATTCACTTAAGCAACTGGATGGGTTCTCTGCCCATAGTAAGTGATAGGGTTTCATTTGTTCTATCAGAGATGAGTGGCCAGCATTTCCCTGGGCTGACACCCAGACCCTTGCCTCGTGAAGGAGCCAGAAAAGGCATATCTTGGAGCCCAGCCTGGAAATGAGCTTCTTCCTTCTGGGAGGGGTGTGGTGCCAACTGTGCTCAGCCAGGAGGAAGGGCGGGGCCTGGAGGAAACCGGAGTGGCTGGGCCCATCTCCTCCCCCATCTTTGCTGGTTTCACTGGTGCCAGAGGCAACTGCTTCTGTGTCCATTAAATCTGTGCTCCCTGGTCAGCAATGCCTTCCAGGTCTTATCAGTGATGAGTGACACCGGAGGACAGACTGTGACAGAGGATGGTGAATTGTGCGAAAGAACAGGATGGAAATGTTTGGAATAGGCTGCCAGGGCTGAAGGCTCAAATTTATTTTCCCAAGTTGTTCTTGTTATTAATGGCAAATGCAGAGTGGCATGCATGAGGATGTGCACTCCTGGGTTCTTTAACCTGTGGCCTTTCCCTCAGCAAGCCCTAGATGGGACAGTCAGAGTCACCGTGAATTGAGCACTTAATCTGTTCAGCACTTTCTATGCATTTTCAATGGCATCTCTATTTTAAGATGATGATCTGCCCTGCAATCCCAGCTTTTCTTTTAGCTTTCTCTCATTGCTCACATGAAAATAAAGCCACTTTCCTGACATATGGTTATTTTCAGATACTCCCCTGCATGAGGGCTTGGCGCATTAGAGACAGATCTTAGAACAGGTCAGAAACCATGCAATGGAAGGGCAGCTAGGAGAGGCATCGCAGTTATAGGAACTGGCCTGCAGAGGCTCCAAATTCTCAAACAGCTGTGGGAGGAGGCGCCTCCTTGCTTGATCCAGAGTGGCCTCCTTGTCCCATGTTGTGTAATATGGAAGTTACGCCGTTTCAAAGCAGAAAGAGGGCGTTGAACTCTCCCAGATGCAGCGTCAGAACATGGTGTCAATGGTGTTTAAGGACAGCCCTGGCCTATCTGGGCATGCTGGAGCCCCCACGGACCTGCTCATGGAGAAGCAGTTGTCCAGCTTTCAGGATTCACATGAGCCAGTTGTTAACTACAGCCATTATTTAAAAAGTAAATTAGCCCTAGCCAGTTTGGCTCAGTGTATAGAAGGCCTGCGGACTGAAGAGTCCCGGGTTCAATTTTGGTCAGAGGCACATGCCTGAGTTGCAGGCTCAATCCCCAGTAGGTGATGTGCAGGAGGCAGCCGATCAATGATTTTTGTCATTGATGTTTCTATTTCCCTCTTCCTCCCTCTCTGAAATCAATAAAAATATATTATTTAAAAAAGTAAATGATATAAACACACAGTTAATAAACCACATTAGAACGAAGGTAAATAATTACCCCAAAGGCATCACTTTCTATTTTACAATTTTCCATTATTTATGCTCTTAAGTTTAATTTTACTATTTTTATCTATGTGGCCAGAATATTATATAATGGTGGCTTCTGCATATCTTTTCCCTATTGTGTATTCAGTGCTATCACTTTGGTAACCTGGCCACAGTGGGAGCATTTACAGCACAGAAATCAGCAAACCCTACAAATTGGGACTTTATTCTTGTTTTCTGGAGTGCCAGTTTTCAACATTTATCAGCACCACTGCCTCCACCCCAAGACTATGCATCAGAATGTCTACGAATGGGCCTGGACTTCGGTCAAACCCAATAGGCAGGAAAAAAATAAAATAAAGTGGAGAGGTTGACCTAATTGAGTGGTGAAGGTGTAAGAAATAAGTTTTCTCCACAGATGGTGGGAATGTAAACAGACACAACTAATCAGGATGATGATTGGTAATATCTATGGTCATGTGCAATACCAATGGCCATATAGTTTGACCCAGTGAATTTCCTTCTAAGAATTTATCATAAGAAATAGCAAGTGATCTAAGATATGTGCATACTGATGTTCATGATGATGATTAAAGTATTAAAAACAGAAGTGACATGTATTGGATACACTGTTTAATACATTTTACACTATATACAGGTGGGAGTCTATGCGATGGTGATGCAGAGCTGCACATTCCAGAAGGATGAGAAGATTGGATCATCCAAAGCCAATTACATGGGTGATGAGAACAAACTTTAATTCTTATATGTGGGAAAACTATGTTGGGTCCCCAATTCTGACGAATTCATGAGAGAGAAAGCAGAGAGGAAGCCACAGCCCTAATATTTTCTGAAGGGCAAAGCCTCAGGGGTAGGAGCTGTTGGAGGTTCTCAGCTCAGAGGTTCAAGAAGCTGGTGGAGGCACCCAATGTCCTTCAGGGAGTTTTATGTGGGAAACTGCATCTGAAAGCCCTAGCTGATCAGCCCCTTTCTCAATGAGATACTATCTGTGGGGTGAGGGACAGAGCAACAGGCACCCCTACACCCAGTAAGGAGGAGTGGGAAGAAGGCAGCATTCTTATCTCAACTACATCCAGCACCTGTAGTGCAGCTCCTGCTTTAGGCTAAAGTAAGTACAGCCCCAAATGCATAGGTGAGCACATTGGCCCCATGAAAGATAGGCATTGGGTTCAACCAATAAAAAAGACACTTGAGGAAAAAGAGCAAACACAATGTGATTTTGGCATGCGTACACATGATACAACACAATAATGGCATATGGTGAAAGTAGCTTTTCAAATATGTGGGGAATTTTGGTATATTCAATCATGATACTTCAATTCAATTACAACACTTAGATATAGCTTTGGGGAAAATCCAATTCTTCTTATATCTTATATTATTAATATTTGTAGAATGTATTTTTGAGAGAGAAGTAAGTATAAAAACAAATCTGTATTTGGAATGCATATAACATTGATATAAATAAAGCAAATCCATAAAAATTATTATAAAAGAAGTGGAAAATTTAGATTACATAAAAATAAATAAATTTTTTTATGATTAAGGGGATTATAAGCAAAGTTATGACATTATTTTCCTACCTTTTTACATTTTATATGACACCTACATGATACACACATTTAATACAGACTATTAAAAAAGTTCAAAAATTATTTTACCCCCAGCTGGATGGCTCAGTTGGTTGGAGCATTGTCCCATACACCAAAAAGGTTGGAGGTTCATTCCCTGCTGGGGAGTGCACAGGAGGCAGCTGACTAATATTTCTCTCTCACATTGATGTGTGTTTTTTTCTCTCTCTCTCTCCCTCTTTCCTCTCTAAAATGAATGAAACATCCTTGGCTGAGAATAAAAATAATGATTTTAATTTGCATCTCTTGGATGTGATTAGTAGCATTGAGCATTTTTTCATGTCTCTTGGCCTTCTGTATGTCCACTTTGGAGAAGTGTCTATTTAGATCCTTTGCCCATTTTTAAATTGGATTGTTGTCTTCCTTTTGTTAAGTTGTATGAGTTCCTTATATATTTTGGAAATTAACCCCTATTGGATGTATCATTGCCAAATATGTTCTCCAATACAGTGGGCTCCTTTTTCATTTTGATGGTTTCTTTTGCTGTACAGAAGAAGCTTTTTATTTTGATGCAGTCCCATTTGTTTATTTTCTCCTTAGTTTCCTTTGCCCTAGGAGATGTATCCATAAACATATTGCTACAAGAGATGTCTGAGACTTTGCTGCCTATGGTTTCTTCTAATTTTTTGTTTGTTTCATGGCTTACATTTGTCTTTTATCCATTTTGAGTTTATTATTGTACATGGTGTAAGTTGATGGTCTACTTTCATTTTTTTTGCATGTAACTGTCCAAACCTGGAGAGTATTATGCTAAGCAAAATAAGCTAGTCAGAGGAATACAAGTACCACATAATGTTACTCATATGTGGAATCTAATGAACAAAACAAACTGGTGAACAAAATAGATCTGGAGACATAAAAGCATGGAACAGACTGACAGATCTCAGAGGGAAGACGGCTGGGTGGGGAGAGATTAACCTGGTGAACTTATATGCATATATGCGTAGCCCATGGCCACAGACACCAGCGTGGTGAAAACCTGGAGGAGCGAGTGTGGGGTGGAGGGGGTCAATGGGAAAAAAAGGGGGGCATCTGTAATACTTTCAACAATAAATTTTAAAAATTTATTTTAAAGGCTAACAACATAGGGGCCAGGATATGTCTGAGGTATTCACAGCAGAGGAAACTCACCAGCCAATGTAAACATCACTGGTGTTCAGGGAAATTCAAACTCAGGCCACCATGAGATGATAATTTTCACCTCTTGGTCTGGGAAACAGTAAATGTGTGATGATTCCACATGTTAGCAGGTGTGGGAAAACAGCTGCTCCAATTTGGGAAGAACAAATCAGTACAGCTATTTTGAGAACATTTTGATGTATTTATTAAAATAGAGAATGCACACAATCTTTGACTCAGCAGTTCTATGTCTCCGGGTCCACTCTGGAGAAACCAGTGCATGCCAGAGGCCTCAGGAAGATGTCCACTGCAGTTCTGTTTACCAGCGTGAAATCACAGCCAATGAATGGGGCATAAGTGAATGTGAGGCCCATGGGGAGGGGACCCTGCTCATTTTCATGTGGCTCGAATCTTTTGCAATATATTCAGGTACTGATTAAAAACTAAATTATAAGTTGCTAGGTGAGAAAAATAGATTACAGAATGAACTTATTTTTGTAAAAAGATTATTCATTTTCTATCTTTTTCTACACAAAGACAGGTTTTCTCTATAATATATATTTTCAATGCATATCATTGCTCAGTGACATAAGCACCCTGGTTGGTTGCGGAGTACGGTGAGCCGTAGGTGTGGCAGAGTTCTGGGCAGACCTGGCTCAATAAGGGAAAGGCCAAGGCGGGGCACCAGAAAGGGGTGCTCCAGGGACACTGTGGGCTGTGGGCTATCCAGACCCAGGTTCTCTGCCAGAATCTGCTCTGCTTCCTCAAGGTTAGAGCATCCTCTTCACTCTTCATTGGGGTCTGTGTGGGGACCACCTGCTGTGCATTACACAGACTCTCCCCAACCCCCCACACCAGGTTCTGCCATGGTCCATTCTCTTGAGGGGTCTTAATACAGTAAAGCCAAAATCCAGGGTGGACATTCCCGAGGTTGGTAAGGACCCTGGCAAACAAACACCTGGCCGTATCCACCCCAGTGGCTCCCTGCTGGTGGGTTTGAAGGGGGAGGTCATCACCACCTCACTCACCTGGCCCTGTACCTCCTGGGGTTGTTGCTGGAAGTTTGGAGGCTCTAGCTGCCAAGGCCTCTCAGCGGGGATCCAACAGAGGAGAACTAGACAAAGGTGTTTAAAAGTCACAGCCTGTGGTGAGGAGAACTTTGTCCCAAGATGACTATGTCATTTGTTGAAAAGTCTGGCCAAAGGCTTATGAGGAGTTTCAACCACCCCAAGGGAACTGAAGACCCTAGATCTGCTGTGACTCCAAGCAGTTTCCATCTCTTTGATATGTGAGCCTTCACTGAATGTCCACAGCTGGCCAGACAGATGTGGCATTCACACTCCCCAAGAGGCAGGAAACATGGCTTAAGTGGCCTGTGGATGAAGCACAGGCCTCGGGACTCCCGCATCCCAGAGATGAGAAACCACCACTAAAGTGTATAACAAAAGGACACACAGTTTTAGGTCTTGGACAAAATTCTAAGTAGTATGACTTCAGAAAACAGCTGAATCCTCAGTTTACACAGATGGGCTGTGTCAGAAACATGGGTGCTAGGACAAGACATCTGCTTTTGTTTCCAGGATCAAGGAGATTTCCTGAAAACCAGAGCCCTGTTCCAGGTGTGTGATCGGGAACAGAGGCTGATACCTTATTACGTGAACCACCAGGGGTCATCCTGCACCACGAGAAGTAATCAGTGAAACTAGGAGGCTAACTAAATCTAATATATATATATATTTTAATCCTCATCCGAGGATATTTTTCCATTGAATTTTAGAGTGGAAGAGAGAGGGAAAGACAGAGGAATATCGATGAAAGAGAAACACATCGATTGGTTGCCTCCTGCAACCAGGGCCCGCCTAGGGAGCAGCCTGCAACCGAGGTACATGCCCTTGACCGGAATCGTATCCAGGACCCTTTGGTCTGCAGGCTGACGCTCTATACACTGAGCCAAACCAACTCAGGTTAAAACAATATAGAGAAGATTTTTCTCAAGTATTAATGCAAAGTCTGAACAAATGCTGTGGCTAAAGGAAAGGTGTACATGTGTCCCAGTGAATGTGAGCTATGTGCTTAGAGTTGCTGATTCACACCCAGCCACTGTCAGCCCTGGAGATAGCGATCGCAAATTCAGCAGATTCTTCTGAAAAACACAGGGTTGGATCAGAATGTCCTGTGAGGCAGACCAAAGGCTACTTCCATGGTCCTTTGCCAAAATTTCATACCAAATTTAAGGCCCTGACCCTGGCACTGATTTTGCAAACTACAACCGAAGCTCTGGAAAAGTGGATGGAGAGGCAGGAGAGGAAGCAAGGGTAGCAGAAGCAATGTGCTTCTGTGCAGGGCCTAAGTGGCCAGGGATGACTTCCAAGACCGAACCATTCCTGTAATCCTCAGTGAAAACTCAGCCCAGCCTCAAGCTGCGATGCGGACGTACTAAGTGGCCCAGCTCCACTTGCATTCGGCATGTGGCTATTCTGTGCTGATCATGTTGTTATATAGGAAGCCACCTCTGCAGCCTGTTCCCTGCTCCCATTCCGTTCTCCTCAATGGAAGGACCACACTCATCTCTTTCTTATGTTAGTCTCTTAGAAAATATTTGTGTCCTCCAATTCTTACAGAGCAGTGACCCAAAAAGCAACAACAGGTATAAGAGCATGGTGTTGGTGACACAGGCCAAAAACTTGGGAGGGATCCAAGCAAGTGTCTCAAGAACTCTGTCTCTTGTCTGTAAGATGGGATTGCAAACCTCATCTCTGAGGATGTGTGTGGTGACCTCAGGTGATGAATGCAAACCTTACAAAACTGTGCTACTGTTGGTATTAATTATGAGAGGCCTGGTGCACAGATTTGTGTATGGGGAGGGGGGTTCCTCAGCATAGCCTGTGGGGATCGGGCCGAAACCAGCAGTCCAACGCTGCTTGCTGCTCCTGCCTGCCACTCCTGCTCATCCTGGCCCTGATGTGCCTGCTGCCACTCCGCTGCAGTCTCCCGGCTGTGGCGGCCAGCCATGGGCCCTGTGTCTGGCACCCGTTGGTCAGCTGAGAGAGCACACTGACCACCAGGGGGCAGTTCCTGCATTGAGCATCTGCCCCCTGGTGGTCAGTGCGCATCATAGCGACTGGTCGACCGGTCATTTGGGTGTTCGGTCTCTTAGGCATATCTATCTATCTATCTATCTATCTATCTATCTATCTATCTATCTATCTATCTACTGTTATCCTTTGTTTGATGAATTCAACAGCTGTTAGGATTTGTGCAGCAATGCTGGGACTCCATAAAGACAAGGTAGTTCATGGCCGTTCAGCAGACTGTTTCAGTCTGATTCTCTTATTTATGACCAGAGAGGAAAGGCTAGGACAGAGAGGGACAGCTCTAGACTATGGGACTTGTGGGCATCTCCTAGGACATAAGGCTGACCACTGAGGGATCCGTGGGCAAGAAGGGATGTTCTGCCAACTCAGGCCAGCAGAACATTCAGACAACTCAATCACCCACCCTCCCTCCCAAGGGCCATCTTGGTGCCAGTCCCTAAACTGGACACCAGGGGCAAGTGTGAGCCAGGCAGGTACCAGGTCTGTCCTCTGAGCTGGTGAGTTTGGGTTAAACAAGTGGTTTGTACTAGAGGTGATGCCAGGAAGCACAGGTAAGGGTGAGGAGGGTGAGGAGGTTAAGGGGGGAGGGTAGGTGCTTGTATGGGTGTCTAGAGCTCAGTCCTGTGAGATTTCAAGAATCAGTACACGTGTGTATACAGACACAGAGACACAAACACATTCATATACAGATACACACAGAGACACACACACAGACACACACACACACACACACACACACACACACACACACACACCTCAGCAATGTCCCTTCCTAGGGCCAAAGAGGCCCAGGATTTTACACCACTCACAGTCGCTGGGTGAGGGTTGCTGCTGGGTGATTTACAAGCGTTTCTGGTCTGTTGGATGTGAACTTGTGTGTGTGCACACACTTGTGTGTCCATGTATGCACACACCTACAGCTCTGAAAGAAAGCTGTCAGCACAGAATTGCAAGCAAGGACACTGGAAGAGGGCAAGGGCCAGCTACCGGGTGAGAGGTGATGCTGGCAGCTTGTGCTGCACTCAGATGGGCCGCAGGAGGCGATGAGTACCACAGAGAGTGCCGAGGTTAAAAGAGACTGACTGTCAGAGGGGCAAGGAAGCGTCCCTGGGGTGTGGTGGCTCAGTGAGAGGGAGGGTGGGGCAGGGGGGAGACTGGGTAAGGGAACAACCGTCACAAACGCCTTGAGTGAGGACAAGGGCATTCCCATTTTTCCTGAGTTTTTAGAACTGTGTTAGAGTCCCACCCGTGTTTAAGATCTCTGGTCTCAGTGGAGCCTGGAGGACAGGGAAGGGAGAGGCCATGCAGAGCCCGGGAAAAAGCTGTAGTCCTGGCAGGATCATGGTTTGGACTGGGGCTGGGAGAGAGGGAATGTGGGTTGTTGGGAACGTACTTAGGAGTGAGAATGGACAGACGGGCCTTGGAGCTGACTGGAGGTGGGAGGTGGCAGCGAGGGAGTGGTGGAGAGCCACTTTCACTGCAAGGAGACACTCAGCTCAGCATCACTTCCATTCCTCCTCCCTTCCTGGTGGGCTCCGCTCTGCGCATCGCCGCAGGCTTCCTGATCCCTGCCCTGGCTGTGGCCCCCCGGGTGTGGGCGGATCACACCTTCTTTAGGGCATCTCCTATGAGCCCCAGCCCTGCGTAGGGCACTTGCTTATTGCTTCACCGTGGCTGAAAGTGCCACAAGGCTTAAAAGCCTTATTTTTGAGAGCTGTGAATAAGACATATCGTCTAAATGGGCAAAGACAAGTTCAGCACAATAAAGACTCAAAAGGTGAGAATTTTAACTTCCATGGAAATGCATTCCAAAAGAGACAGCCACTGGGGTTCCGGGCGTTCTTTTCAATCTCAAGAGAGAGCCTCGTGTCCTGCCGTTATTTCCACTGTTGACACAGATTGCCCTGGTTGTATATGAACGTCACATAAAGGTCCCTCGATCATGCGGTTCCCCCTGTACCTCTCCTGCTGGGAACATTGTACTGCAGGGGAGAAAATGAAAGCCAAGCAACTTCTAGGAGGGAGCCCTTGGTCTTTTGGGGAGGAAAACCCTGTCTTCCTCTACACGGGGTCCTAAGGTCCAGGGCATAAGTGATAGGTGAGAGGAGGACTGAGGATTAGAGGGAAATGCCGTGTGGACATGTGGGGAAAATCACTCAGGCAGAGGGAATGGCAGGTGCAAAGGCCTGAGGCAGGGAGAACATCTGGAGGGGGATACTTTTGTCTCCTTGATTAAGAGAAGAAAAATCAACCAAAAAGATGAGTTCACGTGTCACCTCTGACACGCATGTCATAGGTTCGCCATCACTGGTCTAGGGCATAAGTGATAGGTGAGAGGAGGACTGAGGATTAGAGGGAAGAGCCGTGTGGACATGTGGGAAAATCACTCAGGCAGAGGGAATGGCAGGTGCAAAGGCCTGAGGCAGGGAGAACATCTGTAGGGGGATACTTTTGTCTCTTTGATTAAGAGTAGAGACAGAATGCTAATTAAAACAATAAGATACAATTTCATTTCTGGCAAAGTGACAAAAATTAAAAGTTCAAAAATCCAGTTCTTAGAGAATGGGTGGGGAGTTGGGAGTTCTCAGGCACTACCTACGGGGGTAGGAATGTGCGTGGCAGAAAGGCCGTGGCAGGGAGAGCAGGCAGGAGGCGACTGCAGTTATGCTCAGGGCTGTAGCAGCAGGGGTAGTGAACACAGCACTCTAGGGCAGTGATAGCGAACCTTTTGAGCTCTGGTGCTGTGTCACATATAGAAATTTTTTGATATTTGCAACCATAGTAAAACAAAGACTTATATTTTTGATATTTATTTTATATATTTAAATGCCATTTAACAAAGAAAAATCAACCAAAAAAATGAGTTCGCGTGTCATAAGTTCGCCATCACTGCTCTAGGGCCTCCACCGTTGACCTTGGCAGTAGCTCCCCATTGCTGACTCAGCTGGGCCAGAGGCTTCACGGACCCCACACTCATGCTAATCCCCATGTGGCTGCCTGCTGATCCAATCGTAGTCATCTCCCATGACGGAGCATGAACCCAGCACAGAGAGGACAGGAGGGGAAGGGAAGTGGCTGCACACTTGCATATGCGCACGTGTGTGTGTGTGTGTGTGTGTGTGTGTGTGTGTGTGAGAGACTAAGCTTGGCACACATGGTACCCAGGGTCATGAGCCATAACAGCAGCTTCTATTCACACAGCAGCCTGGACATAGACTTCCAAATGTTCTATTGGGCCCGTGGACCTGAGAAGGGGTGGAGAAATACTTCGGAAAGAAGCAATGGAACAGACACGGTAGAACTCTGGGTGGAGGTAGGGTAGCATTAACACATTCCTAAGTAAGAATCATGGAACTGTTCCATGGAAGTGGGAATGACACAGAGGTTGAGACCAGACCACCAGCGCCCAGTGCTGAGTTTACCTGTCAAGCTGTGTGGTCTTTGCAAGTTCCTTATTGTGTCTGTGCCCAGTTTTCTCCTCTGAACGAGGGGGACAAGCACAGCACCTGCCTCACAGATTGTGAATCAATGTTCTGCTGTCACATCGATGTTTCTCTTTCTCTCCTTCTCTCTTCCTTTTTATCTAAAAATCAATAAAGAATCTTAAAAAGAGAGGGGTTCTATGGATAGTAATCTCACAGGATGATCCGATTATAAATTCCTAACTGGGCATGGTGGGTTGTCAGAGTCACCCCCAGAAATATAACCTTTTTGTACAAGGTTTATCTTTGTCTTAAGCAAACCCTGTCCATTGTTTTTGTGCATCTAGGTTAACACACTTTTGAAATAAGCCTTAACCACCTTCAAGAAAGCACATAATCTTGTTAACTATCCTTTAATCCAATCCCCACTTTGTTTTCTCTCACCTTCATGCAACCTTCCTTTTATTCCTTCATTAATTTTAAAGGCATAAAAGAAGCTGAAAAGCCATTATTCTTGGGAGCATTTGCAAACGTGCTCCCCTGCATATGTCATCAGTTTGGCTCAAATAAACTTTTATAAAAATTCTCTGCATTCTTACATTGACATTGTGCAACCATCTCCACCACCCATCTCCAGAAATGTTTAATCTTCCCAATCTGAAACTCTGACCCCATCAAACAGTAACTCCACATTTTACCTGTTCCTCAACACCATTCATTTTTTAAAGATTGATCCTCATAAAAAATATACATCAAACTACAAAGTTTTGTATAGCAAAGAAACTATCAACAAAATGAAAAGATAACCTACTGAATGGCTGAAGATATTCACCAATGATATCAATAATAATAAAAGCATAATATGCTAATTAGACCAGATGTCCTTCCGGATGACCTTTCAGATAAGCTACGGCCAGAGGGAAGCCTGGGTCCCGGGTGCCAGAGGGAAGCTGGGGAAAGGAAGGCCTACTCTTGCATGAATTTTGTGCATCTGGCCTCAAGTCTATATAATAAAAGCCCAGTGACCATTACAGTGGAATGACCAGAATGAGTGGTCACTATGACGGGCACTGACCACCAGGGGGTATATGATCAATGCACACATGCCATGCACATATCTTGGTGTGATTGAATTTCAGAGGTCTATA
This sequence comes from Myotis lucifugus, assembly GCF_000147115.1. Classification (NCBI taxonomy): domain Eukaryota; kingdom Metazoa; phylum Chordata; class Mammalia; order Chiroptera; family Vespertilionidae; genus Myotis; species Myotis lucifugus. The sequence continues at coordinate 1,019,766 of NW_005871262.1, read as the reverse complement.
TCTGGATCATCTAGAATTTAAATTGCTGAAACATGGCAAGCCCAATAGTCAACATTGCCTGATATTTCCAGTGACTCTTCAAAGCTGTTCTTCAAATTTCTACTCTCCTCGGTAGTGTCTGAGAATTCACAATTTCCCACCACGTCTCCAAAATTTGTTAGTGTGGTACTAGACTTTTTTTAAGTTTTCAATTTCATATTAATTAATTGTAAATAGAAAAAGCCATTATTCTGTGAGTCTTTCTCCTGTGTGTCCCTTTATTCTCCCATTACCCCACACTCATGCAAAGACAGAACGCTTCACTTCTGACACTCTGGTCACTAGATGTGTGAGTTTACCCCCCTCCCTGCTAAGTAATTTTCTGCAACATTAGTGGGGTGTCCTATAATTTAACTCAGTTCTGGCACCATCTACCTGGAGACAGTGTCAGATCCCACAGATTAAGGGCTCAGTCCCACAAGTCCGCTCTCACCCACTTCAGATGCCCATCACTATTAGTAATTTATCCACAACTTCTGTCTGATTTGACTTCCGCTTTCTCCTAATTTGCTAGAGCTGCTCACAGAACTTAGGGAAATCCTTACTTAAATGTACCAGTTTATTAAAAGGCATGATAAAGGATACAGATGAACAGCCAGATGAAGAGATACATAGGGTGAAGTCTGGGAGGATTGCCAGTGCAGGAGGTTTTGGCCCTGTGGAGCTATGGGTAGGGTGTCACCCTCCTAGTACATGGATATGTTCATCAGCTGGAAGATCTCCAAATTCCATATTGTTAGGATTTTATGGAGGCTTCCTCACATAGACATGATCAATTAATCCTGTTTTTAGCCCCTTTCCCCTTTCTGGAGTGAAAATTCCAAGCTTCTAATCATGGCTTGGTCTTTCTGGTGACCAGCCCCCATCCACTAGTCCACTCAGAGTCATCTGAATAGAACAAAACATTTTCCTAGTGTTCTTATCTCTTAGGAAATTACAAGGGTTTCGGGAACTCTGCAGGAACTGAGGGTAGAGACCTATATATATTTTCTATTATCTCACACTAACAATTAGGGCAATTAAGAATTTTTAACAGCTAACACAACTGTATTTCTATTTCCATTTCCCATTGTTCTAATTGTCTAATCTTTTTGTGTGTGTGCTGGGAAGGTGAATCTGATTTTATTTTTGTATATTTTACCTTTTGGGGTGAGTGTATGTTTAATGCAAATTATCACACAAACTTTGAAGGTTCTGATGGGGGTATGAAGAATAAATAGGAGAGATAAAATATTCTGAATTATAAATTATTTAACAGAATCAGAATCAGAAATTAAGCCAATGCACCAGGATATGACCTGAACATTTTTACCTAAATGCTTCAATACAATTGGATTTGCTGTATAAATATTTAATTTTCACTTCATTTTGGTCATTCTTTTATTTCTTTTTATATTGGGGTCACAGGAAGAGCAGGAGGTGTGGTGTGATAAAGAAATGATCACATTGTCATCTGTTCAGATGCTAGGAGGTCCTAGGTGATGCATTAAAATAGGGAAAAAACAAGAGGAAGTGTAAGAATGGGAAAGTGTGTTGGTTAGACCGCTTAACACCCCAAGCAAAAAGGAACACTTGACTCAAATGGGCCTGAGACAAAGAAGGCATTCTTCCAGCAGCTCTGAGCGTGGGCTGTGCAGGCCCAGGCACACTGTATCCCGAGGCCCCGGGGGACCATATAAGCAGGTGCAATTAAGGCTTCATGTGCAAGCACAATAGCTCCTGTTTTCATCCACAAGGCCTATTTCCTTATAATGAACACCTCTGATATAGGGGATAAATAAGATTAGTTATTAGAAAAAAATGTAATAGAAACAAAACTTTAGCTTTTGCCCAATCCAGCCTGAGGCAAGAGCTTGGCTCATTGCATGTTGTGCAAATGTCTTCTGGACAATTGGCTTCCTGAGATAATCTCAGAACAGGGATCTACAGGAACCATTATTAGGACTAGTTAGTTACTGGCTCTTAGCAGAACTTATTCCACAGCTCACTTAACTGACCCATATTTATTTGGGAAAATTAAAGGGGTGAAGTCCCCCACCTCGCATCCTGTGCCATATTCCAAGTGGGGAGTGCATGCGGCACGGGGAAGGCAGGGCGATGTAGCCTTGGGGTGATTTTGTGGCCAGACGGTGATGGATTGGAATTCTGGAATGACTACCACACCTGGGTCTGTGAGCAGGAAACCCACATTCCCAAAGCTGTGGTTTCTGTATCCATGTGGTGAGTTATCAAATCTAACCACCTCACAGGATTTGTTTTAAGGAATAACAAGGATGACGTTGCAAGGAGAGCATGGACAACATGTAGCACAGTGTCCCACAAATAGGCACGGTGACAATAAGAAGAAGAGCCAAGATGATGGAGAGCTCATCATTTCTTTCTTGTAATGGCATAGACAGAAATCTGAGTCCTCCCTTGTCCGTGCTCCTTCCTCCTTGGATGCACAGGCAGGCAGCCACCACAGGTATTTTCTCATCCTCTTGGATATCCTGTGTGAGCTGCTTCTTAAGATCTGGCCAGTGCTTTTAGAATGCAGTCCTCTGAGCATTCTGATATACCTCTCTGAGGTGGTGACCCCGCAGCTCTTCGGCCTCCTTTGGGTGGGTGGGTGGGAGGGAAGGCCTGGTCAGCTTTGTGGGGACATGTGGAGGATACTGGGGGAGGTAGCCCTGACCCAGAACCTCACATCTGCTCTCGGGACTGATTCCTTTCAGGAAAGGCTGACTTATCTGGTGTTTCAGTGATGGAAATCCCTGCTACCTGGTACAAGAGACCCCGGGGCCTGACCAGGTTAGTAAAGACTACTTGAGACATCCTGAGCTGATGAGCATTGTTAGGTGATTAGAGCTTTTTTTCCAAATACCAGTTTTAAATCCACCTCTTACAGGGAACTCTGATAACTTCTGTTGGTATTGCTTTTTTACTTCTCTAACTTTTTAAGTACTTTTCTACTTGACATGTCATTAGTGACCTACTGTATGTGCTATGATTCAGTTGATCTTTGTAATTTAAAGTTACATTGGATAAAATGTGGTAAATGTCACTGCAGTAGGATCTGTTGCTGTGCTGCCCATGTCTCCTCACCATTAACACTTCACCAGTCTTCCAACTGCTTGTATGGGCATTTCTTTGCCTGTGGACTTTCTCTGGACGCCTGAGACAGCTTTGCTGGCCACCGACAGGCCAGGAGCAACTCTCAACCCGCAGCTGAAGGGAGTGGGTTTGTAGCTCTCTCATCTCTCAGGGTTATAACAACTGTCTGCTTTACACTGTTTCTTAGAGTTCCCCAGAAGGATTGTACCCCAGTTGCCCTCAAGCTATCTTACTTGATGAGACACCCTTTATTTGCTGCCTTCTCTTCTTAAATCAATTTCCCACTCCCCTACCTGGGCTTCTGGGCTTACCTTCCAAATAAACTTGCACTTGGAAAAATTAAAACCATCATTAAAAGTGGGACCCTATAATTCCATATATGAGCCCCTATAATTCTATCTTCCAGTTAAGAAACCAAATGAAAAAAGATGGCGGTTTATACAAAATCTCAGAGCAATAAATAAGCTAGTTATTCCCAGACATCCTGTGACTTCAAATCCACATACCTTATTATCAGCCATTCCTGTAGACTGCCAATATTATTTGATAATAAACTTATGTAGTGCTTTTTTCACATTCCAGGAAAAAGACAGTCAATACTTTCTTGCTTTCACCTGGGAAGATTACAAGTTCACGTGGACAGTATGTCCCAGGGATATACGAAAAGTCCCAACTAATGTCTTTAATACTAAAAATTGATTTAAATGATGTTAAATTTCTTAGAGATTCCACTCTAATCCAATATGTGGATGATTTCATATTATTGTCTAGAAAATTACTAGATTCCCCAAAGGACACAATATACTTATTACAGCAGCTAGTTATAAAGGAACATGGATATCAGAAATAGGCTCTAATTCTGTTTAGCCCAGGGAAAATACTTTGGTTACCTCATATCTAAAGATGGCCTACTAATTAACCCTGGAAGACTCAGAAGAATCCTAACTCTTAAAAAACAAAAACAATAAAGCAGCTTTGAGTATTCTTGGGTTTGACTGAATATAGTCACAATTGGGTTTCAATTTTTTATTAATGGCCCAGCCTCCATATGTCTTAAAATAAAATTGATCTGATCCAATTAAGTGGAACCCAGAAGGAAAACAAAGTATAAAATCTCTAGAAGATAATTTAAAACTTTCCGTCTGGGACACCTTAATTATAAAAATTTTAAATAAAAAATATAGATCATCATGCTATTGTGATCTGAGAAGATGCTTGATGTGATTTCCATCTTCTTGAACATGTAGTGACTTAGTTTGGCTATTGATCTCTCCCTTAAAGTCCTCCAGAAGTTGTTAAGTATATTTAGGTGCTGCTATATTGGGTGCATATATGTTGACCAGGGTTATATCCTCCTGTTGAATCAATCCCTTTAATATTATGTAACGACCTTCTTTGTTTCTTTTTTGGTCCTTGGTTTAAAGTATATTTTTTCAGATATAAACATTGCTACCCTCCTTGTCTTTGTTTCCATTTGCTTGAAAAATTTGTTTCTATCCCTTAACTTTCATCCTGTGTGTTTCTCTTGTTCTGAGGTGGGTCTCTTGTAGACAGCATATATATGGGTCATGTTTTCTTATCCATTCACAGTTACCTTATGTCTTTTGACTAGAGCATTTAATCCATTACATTTAAGGTTATTATTGATAGGTACTTCTTTATTGTCATTTTTATTCTTTATGCCTATGTTTCCCTTTCTCTCTCCTTCTCCTTCTCCTTCTCCTTCTCCTTCTCCTTCTCCTTCTCCTTCTCCTTATCCTTCTCCTTCTCCTTCTCCTTCTCCTTCTCTTTCTCCTCCTCCTCCTCCTTCTCCTTCTCCTTCTCCTCCTCTTTCTCCTCCTCCTCCTCCTCCTCCTCCTCCTCCTCCTCCTCCTCCTCCTCCTCCTCCTCCTCCTCCTCCTCCTCCTCCTCCTTCTCCTTCTCCTTCTCCTTCTCCTTCTCCTTCTCCTTCTCCTTCTCCTTCTCCTTCTTCAAAAATGCGTTAACATTTCTTGCAAGGCTTGTTTGTGGTAACAAACTCGTTTAGTTTTTTTTCTTTTTCGTCAGGGAAGCTCTTTATTTCACCTTCAATTTTCAATGATAGTCTTGCTGGATAGAGTAGTCTTGGTTTCAGGTCCTTGCTTTTTATTACCTTGAATATTTCATGCAAATTCCTTATGACCTGAAGTGTTTCTGTTGAGAAATCAGCTGACAGCCTTATGGGAGCTCCTTTGTAGGTAACAAACTGATTTTTTCTTGTTACCTTTAAGATTTTCTCTTGGTTGCCAGGCCAGTGTGGCTCAATGGTTGAGCATTGACCTATGAACCAGGAGGTCATTGGCTCAATTCCTGGTCAGGACACATGCCTGGGTTGCAGGTTTGGTCCCCAGTGGGGGGCATGCAGGAGGCAGCCAATCCATGATTCTTGCTCATCATTGATGTTTCTCTCTCTCTCTCTCCCTCTCCCTTCCTCTCCGATATCAATAAAGATATATTTTAAAAAAATTCTCTTTGTCTTTAATTTTTGACATTTTAATTATGGTGCATCTTGGTGTGGGACTTTTTGGGTTCTTCTTGCTTGAGACTTCCTATGCTTCCTCAAGTCATGTGACTTTTTCTTTCAACAGGTTAGGGGAGTTTTCTGCCATTATTTCATCAAGCAGGTTCTCCACCCCTTGCTCACTTTCTTCTTCTTCTGATACTCCTATGGTGTGGACATTGTTTTGTTGCACATTGTCTCAAAACTCCCATAGACTATCCTCCTGTGTTGTAATTGTTTTTTTTTTGTTTGTTTGTTTGTCTGATTGAGTGATTTTTTTTCCTACCTTGTCTTTAAATTCACTGATTCAATCCTCAGCTTTCTCGCTTCCTCTAATTGGTTGTTCATTCCCTCCAGTGTATTCTTTATTACTACTGTGTCATTTTTCATGTCCAACTGGTTGTTTTTCATAGTTTTTATATCTTTTTTCATGCTGTTAAGCATTCTTATAAACATTACTCTGAACTCTATATCTGATAAATTTCTTATCTTCATTTCATTTAGCTCTTCCTCTGAAGAATTCTCTTGTTCTTTAATTGGGGGCCTTTTTACTTGTCTCCCATTTTGGCTGCATCTTTGTGCTTGTATCTATTTATAAGGTATATCTGCTATGACTCCTAGTCTTGGTGGGCTGGCCTTTCATAGTTGGTGTCTTATAGGACCCAGTGGTATAGTCTCCTTGATCTTTTGAACTGGTGCTCTAGAAATGTCTCTTGTATGGGTTATATGTGCCCTTCTATTGTAATTGGCTTGTGATTGCTGTTGTTCCTTTCATGGGTGGGCTTAATTTTCAGGCTTGTTGGCTATAAGCCTCAACCCCAACCACAGCTCCTGACAGAACAAGAAAAGACAAAATAAGACCAAACTGAAAATCACACACACACACACACACACACACACACACAAACACACAGAATAAAAACTAATAACAAGAACCAAAAATATTCCACCACCAATGAAAAAGAATAAGAAAAGAAAAGAGGGGAAAAGGGGAAAAGGGAAATAAAAAGGAATACTATAGTACAATAGATCAAAAGAATTAAACAGAAAGGAGCAAATGTAAGGAGATAATGTGAAGGAAAGGACAGTGGAGAGAAGAAAGAGAAAAATAAGAATAGAAGAGAAGCCGTAACCGGTTTGGCTCAGTGGATAGAGCGTCAGCCTGCGGACTGAAAGGTCCCAGGTTCGATTCCGGTCAAGGGCATGTACTTTGGTTGCGGGCACATCCCCAGTGGGAGGTGTGCAGGAGGCAGCTGATCGATGTTCCTCTCATCGATGTTTCTGACTCTCTATCTCTCTCCTTTCCTCTCTGTAAAAAATCAATAAAATATATTAAAAAAAAGAATAGAAGAGAAGATGAGAAATATATATATGTGTGTGTGTAAAATAATAACAATTAAAAAGGTTAATGAATAAAATAATATATGGGATAGGAAGAAAAAATGAAAAAGAAATTAAAAATAAAAAAGCAAACAAAGAAAGAATAGATGGAGAAAAAGGAAGAGAGAAATGAGGGATATGAGAAAATAAAAGATAAGCTGGAACAAAGTTAAATCAAAATAATCTAATCTAATAAAAGAGAAACATGCAAATTGACCACACCTCCGCTAAGCCCAAGCCATGCCCACCAGCCAATCAGAGCGACTCTATGCAAATTAACCCAACCAAAATGGTGGCCAGCAGCCACGGAGCTGGAGCAAGCAGGAGGTTTGGTTGCCCCGGCGATGGAGGAAGCCAAGCTTCCTGCCTGCCCTGGCTGGCCTTGGGCTCCACTCAAGGCTACAAAGTTTCAATTATAGAAGATAAATAAATCCCAGATACCTGCTTCCAGCCAGCCTCTACTGGGAGCTTGGGTGGCTGGGGGCCATGGCCAGCCTGCAAACAGCCATCAGCCCCTCATCCAGGCTGGCCAGGCACCCAGTGGGGACCCCCACCCTGAAGGGGCTGTGGCCAGCCTTCAAACAGCCATCAGCCCCTCACCCAGGCTGGCCAGGCACCCAGGGGGGACCCCCACCCTGACGGGGCTGTGGTCAGTCTGAAAATGGCCCTCAGCCCCTCACCCAGGCTGGCCAGGCTCCCCAGCAGGACCCCCACCCTGATCCGGGACACCCTTCAGGGCAAACCAGCCGGCCCCCACCCATGCACCTATCCTATATAATAAAAGGGTAATATGCAAATTGACCCTAACAGCAGAATGACTGGGGATGACTGGTCACTATGACACACAATGACCACCAGGGGACAGACGCTCAATGCAGGAGCTTCCCCCTGGTGGTCAGTGCGCTCCCACATGGGGAGCTCTGCTCAGCCACAAGCCAGGCTGATGGCTGCCAGTACAGCGGTGGTGGTGGGAGCCTCTCCTGCCTCCTCAGCAGCATTAAGGATGTCTGACTGCAGCTTAGGCCTGCTCCCTGCTGGCAAGTGGACATTCCCCGAGGGCTGCCAGGCTGCCAGAGGGATGTCTGACTGCAAGCTTAGACCCAATGCCCTGGGGAGTGGGCCTAAGCCAGCAGGTGGTCATCCCCTGAGGTGTCCCAGACTGAGAGAGGGCACAGGCTGGACTGAGGGACCCCCCCCAAGTGCACTAATTTTTGTGCACTGGGCCTCTAGTATTAATTAATAAGCATTTATGTGGCAAGTGCTAGGAGTAGATTCTAAGATAAATGAAAATCTTGATTGCTTCAACCAGAGTGACTCCTTTGAGAAGCTGCCCTGGTTAGGCATAAGCAGGATCTCCTCATGTAAAGGGCTTCAGCCAACCTTCCTGAGTGCCTGGCCTCACCTCTTTGCCCCTGGCCTCTCATTATACACCTCCAGTTGCCCATCATACTTCTCTTGCCTCTGTAGATGATACATCACTTTGGTCTTGTAAATAGTCCATTCTCCAGTTTTTAGTCACATCTTTCTCCCGGGCTGAGCCTTCATCTTTCTTTTTTGTGTTGGCACATATGTAGACAGCTCCTTGGAAAATGACCCTTTTTATGTTCAAAGGCCCCCAGGACACTGCCAGCCTGCCCTCACTACCTCAGTAAAAGCTGGGGAGTCTAATGTTGAGTTTGGACTTAAGACCCCTTCATATTGTCTGAGGTATCAAGTAGCATCATGAGCAAAGGACTATGGGAATAAGGGTGTGAAGGTAAATTTTGTGTGTTGGCTTGACTGGGCGACTGGATGCCCTGATACTTGGTGAAGCATGATTTCTGCATGTGACTGTGAGAGTGTTTCTGGAACAGATTAGCATTTGAATCCATGGACAGAATAAAGCATGTTGCCTTCCCCAATGTGAGTGGGACTTCTTTACGCTGTTGATGGCCTGATAGAACAAAAGGGCAGAGGAAGGTTGGATTGGCTCACTCTGCCTGCCTGCAGAGCTAAGGCATCAGTCATCTTCTCCTGTCTTCAGTGCTCCTGGTCCTTAGGCCGTCAGACCAAGACTGCGATCTTCACCATTGGTTCTCTGGCTCTAGGTCTATGAACCACACCCTCAGCCTTCCTGGGCCTCCAGCTTGAGGACGGCAGATTGTGGGACTTCTCCACCTCTACAGCCACATGAGCCAACATCTCATAATAAATCTTTCTTGATTGATCAATAGATATAAATATCTATCTCTATAGATATATCTTTAAAAATACCAATCATCTACCTGTCTCTCCTATTGGTTCTGTTTCTCTGGAGAACTCTAAGGCAATGGGGATGGGAGAAATGGCTTCCTCCTGGGAGGTCAGGGAAGGCTTCCACAGAGAAGGGACAGAGAAGTGAGTCATATAGTATATGTGATGTCTGCATAAGCAAAGGTGTTCCAGTCTGCTGGTACAGCATGAGCAAAAGTGCAGAGACAAAAAGGTGCATGACATTGAAGTAAAATCTAAAAAAGTTAAAACACATTTCTCTCACAAAGATTTTGGTCTCAAATATTTATTTAGCTTATTAATAAGGGAACCAATGGAGTAATAAAATTGATTCAAAAGATCTGAAAAACAAATAGAGACAGTAGATAAAGGGACAATAAAACAAGATAGTAAAATTATATACAAAATTGGTTAATGGCCCATAAAATAGTAAAACTCTTATCTTTGAGGTTATCTACTTAGCCAGAATAATTTGCAATTTATCAATATTCATCAAGTTACCATCTGCTTTATAAAGTTTATTCTTAATCAACAGTAAGTGTAAGTCAAGCAAATTAGTCATTTAGTGCTGTGTAACAGAGCACCCCAAACTCTGTAGCCTAAAACAGGAAAATTAACTCTGTTTCTGAGTGCTAGGAATTGGAAGCAGCTATGCTGAGTGGTCCTGCCTCAGGATCCCTGAGGAGGTGGCAGTCAAGTTGGAAGCTGGAGTTGCAGTTTTTGGAAGGTGCCAGAGGACTCACGTCCAAACTTACTCAGGTGTCTTTTGGCAGAAGGCTCCAGTTCCTTGCCACAGGGTCTCTCGATAGGGCCACTCACAAGACAGGGCAGCTAGCTTCCTCGGAGGAGAGTGATGAGAGAAGAAGGAGAGAGACAGGGACAAGAAGAGAGGGATAAGAAGGGAGAAGAAGGAGAGGGAGGGGAGAGGAGAGAAAGGGGGGGGAAAGAGAGAGAGAAAGAGAGAGAGAGACCAAGAGGAGGGGAGGAGGACCCTAGATGGAAGTCCTAGTCTTTTTATAATCTAATCTCAGAAGTGACATCCCATCTCTTCTGCTGTGTTCTCTCTCCAGGAGCAAGTCTCAGGACAGCACATTCTAGGGAAGGAAAATTAAGCTTCACTCTTTGGGGAGAAGGGTCATCAAAACCAGCACATTACCTCCCTTGGAGGGTCTGATGCCCACAGGCAGGCCTCTAGACGATGCTCTGGCATGATTTTCAGAGGATCATAGGGCAACCTTTTGACTTGTCTCCATGTTTTGTTCACTTTTTGTAGCAATGGCCTGTTTGGGGAACACCAGATGGTCCAGCTGGGCTGGGCTGAAATGTGCCCCCAAAACCAGCTGAGGCCTTGTCCTGTCGCTGGTCCCCAGTGTGGCTTTGTGACCCGAGAAGGCCTGGCAGCCAACCAGGTCAGTGTTTTAAGAAGAAAGGGCATATCGGGCCCTTGCACAAAGGGAGTTGAGAAGCTAGGGAGAAACCTTGTCTGTGGAGCCTGAGGGAAGGATGTGGTGGAGGAGGCCTGGGAGCTATGGAGGAGAAGCTGGCGTTAGAATCGCCAGGCACAGGGGCTGACCAAGCGCTGTTGAATATCACAGAGTGAGTGGATGGCAGAGGAGGATGGCACAGGATGAAGTCGGTGGAATGGCTGGTGTCTCACACTGCCAGCCCATTTTTGCACAAAGAGTAAAGGGAGAGGGAGCCATGAAGTGTGTCTGGGCAGCTGACTGAAGAAGTCCCAGGTAGTCCAGACTATAAATGTGCTGATGCCTTGGCTCAGGGACTCTAGAGTGCGCCCAGATTTCCTCCTCCCTCAAGGGGGAAGGGAGGGTTGGAAGGGCAGCGATTTTCCTGGGGTGAGGGGTCACAGAAAGTTCCCCGTGACTGGAGAGCTACTTTGCCCCAGCAGCTGGCAACAAACAAGCAGCCAGCAAGGCACTGGTACCAAGACCCCAAGGCTTGGGTGGAAAACACCAGGTGTTGGCAGGCTGTGGGCAGGGGCAGGAAGTTCTGTCTTGTAGATAAGGTGCAAACATTTCCTGCTGGAGTCAGACAAGCGCTTCCCGCCCCGGCACATTCTGGAGCTGGTGGCACCTTTCCTCCAGCTGCTGGAATTCCACCTCCCCAGTCTGGTGCACATTCCTCCAGAAGATATGGTGGGAACCACTGTGAAGCCACAGCTAGCACATTCCTCAATTTTTATTTCTGGAAGAAGAAGAAACTCACATGGTCATTCAGACCACACCTCCAGGTGTCAGTGGGTGGGAAGTTGTGCCCACTGGACATGATAGTGTGTGTCTAATTTGGTTATTCTGCAAGCTGACCCCAGGGAGAGCGTTGGGGCAGGTAGCGCACCTGGGGTGGTTCCAGAAAGCAGGAGGGAAGGTGGGGAAAGTGAGATGGGATGGGGAGAGGAGCCAACATGGTAAGGGATGTGTATGAGCAGGAACTTCGGGGCCTGTGGACAGGGACCGGGGTCTCTGTTTGCCATCACATGTTGTTCATCATCGGTCCACCTGAACCACATGCTTGCATGGGCCTAGCACTGGGAATGTGCCTGCATTTATTTTATTCATCCAAAATATGTTTATTTACTTCTTACTGCTCCTGATGTCTAAAAGTGTTGTTCTCTCAGAGTTAGAGTGTAAACTGTCAAGTTTCAAGTTCATTTCTTACTTTCTTTCACTTACCCCATCATCTCATTGTCAGTTTTCTGGGCAATTAAGACAATCATGAAGAATATCTGCTCCTCAAGTGCTGACAGACCTAAGTGGTGTGTGTGTGTGTGCGTGTGCACATGCAATGTCTATATGGCAGGGAGAGCATGTGAAGATGCCATGGGGGGCAGGGGAAGGGCAGAGAACAGAGGTGCTTCCTCCGCAGACACCTGGGAAATAACACCCCCAGGCCTGACCATGGAGTCCCTTTTCCTCCTTACTTAGGTACCAGCACTTATTTACTTTGTCTGACATCTGAGGTTCTAACTTGGGTATCATTTCTATATTGGCCCTTTAATTAAAATAACCTCCATATATTTCAGGTCCAGGCAAGAGCAAGTAAGGAACAGGCAGGCCAGATCTCAGGTGAGGTGATGGCCAGGGAGCACAGGTGGGCTTCTCTGGGCTATGGTCTGGCTCTGGACAGCCCAGAGTCTGGTATCACATGTGGCTCCTTGTGGCCACCGCTCAATGGAACCACCTGGGCCACCATGATCCCTGAAAACTCATCTCTAATATATTAATACTAGAGGCCCGGTGCACAAAAATTTGTGCACTCGGGGGGGAAAGGGGGGTCCCTCAGCCTGGCCTGTGCCCTCTCGCAGTCTGGGACCCCTCAGGGGATGACCACCTGCTGGCTTAGGCCCGCTCCCCAGGGGATTGGGCCTAAGATGGCAATCAGACATCCCTCTGGCAGCCCGGCAGCCCTCGGGGGATGTCCACTTGCCAGCCGGGAGCAGGCCTAAACTGCAGTTGGACATCCTTAGCGCTGCTGAGGAGGCAGGAGAGGCTCCCACCACCACCGCTGTACTGGCAGCCATCAGCCTGGCTTGTGGCTGAGCAGAGCTCCTCCCATGTGAGAGCGCCCTGACCACCAGAGGGCAGCTCCTGCATTGAGCGTCTGCCCCTGGGTGGTCAGTGTGTGTCATAGTGACCAGTCATTCCCAGTCTTTCTGCTGTTAGGTCAGTTTGCATATTACCCTGTTACTATATAGGATAGAGGCCTGGTGCATGGGTGGGGGCCGGCTGGTTTGCCCTAAAGGGTGTCCTGGATCAGGGTGGGGGTCCCGCTTGGGTGCCTGGCCAGCCTGGATGAGGGGATGATGGCTGTTTGCAGCTGGTCACACCCCCTTCAGGGTGGGGGTCCCCACTGGGGTGCCTGGCCAGTCTGGGTGAGGGGCTGAGGGCTGTTTTCAGACTGGCGGGTGACTGAAGCTCCCAACCTCTCCTTTTTTTCTTTCTTTTTTTTTATTCTGGGATTTATTTACCTTCTATGGCTGTCACTGGAGCTGAGAGCCGGCTTTAGCTCTGAGGCTCGGCTCCAGCTCTGAGACCTTGGCTGCTGAAAGCATGTATCTGGGCTTTGTTTAGCTTCTATAATTGAAACACTGTTGCAACTCCAGCTCTGAGGCCTGGCTGGCTGAAAGCAGGTTTCTGGGGATTGTTTAGCTTCTATAATTGCAACATAGTTGCTTAGAGTGCAGCTCAGAGCTGGGCAGCGGCAGGCGGGGAACCTTGGCTTCCTCCATCACTGGAGCAAGCAAGCCCCCTGCTCGCTTCAGCTGCCTGGCTGCCAGCCGCCATCTTGGTTGGCAGTTAATTTGCATATCGCCCTGATTAGCCGATGGGAAGCATATCGGAGGTAAGGTTAATTACCATGTTTGTCTATTATTAGATAGGATTAATATATATACTAGTGGCCCGGTGCACAAAAATTTGTGCACTCGGGGGTGCTGTGCCCTCTCACAGTCTGGGACCCCTCAGGGGATGTCCACCTGCTGGCTTAGGCCCGCTCCCCAGGGGATCGGGCCTAAGCTGGCAGTCAGACATCCTTCTGGCAGCCCGGGAGCCCTCGGGGGATGTCCACTTGCCAGCGGGGAGCAGGCCAAAGCTGCAGTCGGACATCCTTTGCACTGCTGAGGAGGCGGGAGAGGCTCCCGCCACCACTGCTGTGCTGGCAGCCGTCAGCCTGGCTTGTGGCTGAGCAGAGCTCCCCCTGTGGGAGTGCACTGACCACCAGAGAGCGAAGCTCCTGCATTGAACGTCTGCCCCCTGGTGGCCATTGTGTGTCATAGTGATCAGTCATCCCCAGTCGTTCTGCTGTTAGGGTCAATTTGCATATTATCCTTTTATTATATAGGAGATATATATATTCTATATTCATGACACTGAAGTAGTATATTAGCTGATAATCAAACATATATATATATATATATATATATATATATATATATATATATATATTAAAAGCATAATATGCAAATCGACCGAATGACTGAACAGCAGAACGGCCATCCAGACAACCTTCCGGATGACCACGCTATGACATGCATTGGCGCCAGGCCAGCCAAGGTGGTGCTATGGGATTGGTCAGGGGGCCCTGCCATTGCCCCATGATTGCCCCGCAGAGGGAGACCCAGGCCATCCTCTGCACAGTGATTGATTGCAGAACCCCAGCCAGGTTGGCAGGGCCTCCCTCTGCAGGCAATCAATCTGGGGGTCCCACAATCGATCGCCCCACAGAGGGAGGCCCAGGCCAGCCAACCGATCGTACTCCATGCCTGTTGCCTGCAGTGGGAGGCAACCAGTGACGGGGGACATGTGGGCAGCGCCGCACCGAAGGCAAGCAGTGGCAGCTGGGGGAAGGAAAGCCCTGATAAGCTCTGATCACTGGCCAGGCCTAGGGACCCTAACCGAGGGGTCCCAGATTGTGAGTGGGTGCAGACCAGGCTGAGAGACCCCCCCCACCCCTGCACAAATTTCATCCACAGGGCCTGTGGAGATCGAGACAAAGCCAGCAGTCTGACATTCCCCGAGGGGTCCCAGATTGCGAGAGGGTGCAGGCCAGGCTGAGGGACCCCCACCAGTGCACGAACCTGTGCACTGGACCTCTAGCATAAAATAAAAAGATAAACATAAACCAAAGATGAAATAAATAATATGAGAATGTTTTTCACTGTGGACACAATCTCTGTTTTCTTTACTAAAGTAGTATTGGAAGGGTGAGTAACATGACTGAGCATGCTCCATTGGTTTTATAAATCTTGGTTCACACTTTCTGATGCAGAATTCAACTCCTAAACATGGGGCACATTGGTTGTCTACACTGCCCTGGCTGGAGACCACCCCTCTGGAAATATGAAGCTCCAAGAGGATGCAGCAAGCTCACTGCCAGAACCACAGCACTGGTTGCTTCAATCCCATTCACCAATAATGCAAATATATGTGCAAAAATGGGTCTACTAAATGTCCATTAATGGGTCTATTAAATGTCCAAAGATGTGTTCAAAAAATGGGTCTACTAAATTTTTTTTCATTTAAAAATATTTTTATTTATTTCAGAGAGGAAAGGAGAGGGAGAGAGAGGTAGAAACATCAATGATGAGAGAGAATCATCAATTGGCTGCCTCCTGCATGCCCCACACTGGGGACCGAGCCCACAACCTGGGCATGTGCCCTGACTGGGAATTGAATCATGACCTCCTTTCCTGGTTCATAGGTTGACGCTCAACCACTGAGCTTTGCCAGCTATGCTGTCTACCTACTTAAAAAAAAAGTGTGTTTTCATTGACTTTTAGAGAGAGAGGAAGGGGAAAGGATAGAGAGATAGAAACATTGATGAGAGAGAAACATCATCAATCTGCTGCTTCCCACACATCTCCTACTGGGGATCAAGCCCACAACCCAGGCATGTGTCCTGACTGGGAATCAAACCGGGGACCTCTTGGTTCATGGGTCAATGCTCAACCACTGAGCACACCAGCTGGCCATTCACCTACTTTTTATGTCAAAAAGGTTTTCTTACAACACATTGTATTTTTATATATTTTTTAACAAACAGCTTCAAAATCTACAAAATACTTTGGACAATTTCTAAACAGGTTAGAAAGTTCTGTTTGCAAGCTTTTCAGTGTGAAGATATGAAGATCTTTATAAGTGATAGGTTTACAGTTTTTCTGGTAACAAATCGCATAAAGAGGAAAAAGTTCCACATTGTTCCATCTCTCCATACAATGAATTTCTGTGAAAAGCAGTTCCTTTCTCATTCAGTATTAAAAACATCCCCTTTCCCTTGAAAATTCAGCTTTAAAGTGTTTATATTTTCAGAAACACTTTGAGGCCACACTTGGTGATGAGCCCTTGAACTCAGAGTTCAGCCAAAGAAGTGCCCACATTTTTGTAAAAGAAAATAGCCCACCTCATCTCTAGAGCAGCTTTGTCTGAGCACATAAAACACTCCAGGATTTACTTGCATGGTCCCTCTCTATAGCATTGCAATCCCCTCCAAGGTGCCTGTAAACTGCATACCATGCAGCAAGGCCGCCCAGCCTGCTTCTCCCAGGTGGGGAATTCCCACTCTTCCCTCAGGGACTTGTGGGCTTCAGTGGTTGCAATGCTTGGCCATGCAGAGTCAATCCTTACACAAAGTATTAGGAGACAGTCTTTATCACATTCAGGTGAAATAGATGTAAAGAATGCCATGTACGTCTTGCACACTCTTGGGGCCACAGCCCCCACTTTGGAGACCGCAGATCTAAGTGCCCACAAGAGCAAGCTTCAGGCTCTCTTCATTGCCTGAGCCTGCACCTGCACAGGTACCCTCTGAAAACTGGCCCAGAAACCCCGCAGCACACCTGGTCACATTGACAAGGAAGGTGCCTTCCAGTCTTTCCAGTGTTGTCTGCTAAAGGTTCCCGTGGCTGTGCTGGGAATTTTAGATGCGTATTTCTGACCCTCGTATCTTTATGAAGCAGTACAGATGATGGCACTGAACCAAAGAGTTTAAGACCTTGGGGTAGAGAATGGCAGAGGCAGAGGTTAAGCACAGATCTGCCTCCATTTGCCAGACCCCCTCCATTGGTCTTGGGCTGCCATCTTGCACCTCTTGTCTTCCCAGCTCCACATCCATTGAGCAGTGGGAGGGGGCATCCTGCCAAAGTCGAATTTTCTTACTCTTTGTTGCAAGGAAGCATTGCCTAGACTTGCCAGAGCAAGCTTCAAAATGTCCTGTCCCTTACCACTCAAGGCAAAGCCTTTGTCAGGGTTATGGGTTGAAGCTGATTTTTCATAGGCTTTGGCCCTTCCTCACCATCCTCCAGGTAACTGTCATAGGCAGACACGGGCCACTGCTTTCATCGAACTGTCTCTGCTTGAACCAATCATGGCTTGTCAATGATCAACGAAGTAATCAATATTCCTACAGAAATTTGGAAAGACATCTGATCTCATCATGGAGGCTGAATTCTCAAACTATCAAAGGATAGAGCTTGCCCTCACTGGTTTGACTCAGTGGATAGAGTGTAGGCCTGTGGACTGAAGGGTCACGGGTTTGATTCTGGTCAAGGGCACATGCCTGGGTGGGGTCTCTATCCCCAGTAGGGGGCATGCAGGAGGCAGCTGATCAATGATTCTCTCTCATTGACATTTCTATCTCTCCCTTTCCCTTCCTCTCTGAAATCAATAAAAAAAAATGTGAGGATGGTCTACTCCCCACAGCTTTCTAAATCCAAAAATTTTTTTTTTAAAAAAAGAATAGAGCTTAAGGACATATCTACTCAGCCAAAGAAGACTTCCTGTTTTTAAGTTCAGGGATTTTATTTAAAAACATAAACCAATGGAAGTTACTTTGGACCTCCAGTAAATATTCCCCAAAAGCATTTTGCATGAAACACGAATAAGCAACACATGGGCTACGCTTCCTTCAAAATACACACACTTCAGAGGAAAGGGGCTTAGAAAAACACATCCTGGGCTTTTGCTGAGTGGAAAAATATCCGGAAAAATTACTGGACCTGATTTTCATATTTTATTTTGTCCGATGGTTAAGTACAGCATCTAAACTCAATTTCTGAGGCTGGCATACCTGGGATGTCCATGTTGAAAACCCAGTCTGTGCCCCTGTCCTCATTCCCCTGCAGGGTTTATGTTTGCTGCTGGCAACGCTTGGCGTTGGTCCTAGAATCCAGGCCATTTGGAACTGGTGGGCGGGAGAGATCCACTTCCTGATTTTCAAATTGAAGAGAGGGGCGCCCAGAGGCAGTGCCTGGCCCAGAGGGGAGAAGGCAGGGTTTGCTGGCCACTGAGCTGGTTCAGAACAAAGCCACTATTGTTTGCCATGTTTCAGCAGCAATCAGGAAGAACGGCCCCTCCCAGCAAGCCCTGAGCCATCCTCACTTCTTTGGGGCAAGCTCAGCTGGTGCCTGCAATGTAGCCTCCTGTCTGCTGGGCCTGGTCTTTGTCTTGTCAGAGGCAGACTAGTGCCTGGGGCTGGGGACCTGCTTGTGTAGAGGTTGTGCAACCAGGAAATTAGTCTCATAGTCACCCCTCTGATTTATTAGCCCCTCAGGCACATGGGGCAAGTGGCATATTTTACCATCTTGCAGAGACAAGGGCAGAGAACACAGAGTGTCTAGCAAGAGGGTGTAAGGCACGAGGCACCAAAGCTTTGTGATGAAACAGAATGAGTTCCCGTGTCCCTTTGGGGCTCAGAATGTACTGGAGGTTTGATCTGAGGGGAGACAGGACATATATGGGCCACCCTAATGCCTACATTCTTCCATAGCGTTCCCTGCCTCAATTCTAAATGACTGGATTTGTCCATGTTTGACTGGGCAGAGAGCAGCAGAGTGGAGAGGAGGCAGGGAGCGAACCCAGCCAACGTCTTTCCTCCGTCCTTCCTCATTGGTCCCTTCCTTTCCCCTTCCAGGGCCCTTCTTTCCTCCCTGTTTCTTTGCTTCATGAAGGATTCTGAGGTAGGTGTCTTAAGTAAGTCTATAAAAGATATTATTTGGGTGCAAAGTCCCTGAATTCCCACAGACACGTGCTTTATTCTGTGAGTGAGTGCTTCAGCCTCACTTTGCAGAACAGCAGGCAAGTGCCTACTGCCACCCACCCTGGAATCCCCATCCTGGCAACACTGTCCCTGTCTGTAGATGGACGTGGCCCCTTTCAGATGGCCAGCCTTCCAGAGTTCCTCCTTAGGTCCTCCTTCAATTTTTCTCCGGGAATGTGAGGGCATCTGGGGCGTGTATTTGACCTTGTGGCCTGGCCTCAGGTTGATCTCTGCTGTCCACTGGCTTCTGCCTTTGGGTCCTCTTGGTCAGGGGCTGCTCCTAGGCACATGCAGGGCTGGCGCTGGCCGCTGCACCTACAACTGGGTGGTATGGGGTTTGCTCCTTCCAGGAACCTTAAATAGGAGGGAAGCAAATGCCCTCAACGTGGCCATCAGCCTGCACAGCCTGCACATCTGCCTGGAGGGAGGCCATGTGTGTGCAGCCTCTCTCCACCTTTCCACCTTGGCTCTCATTCCATGGGTCACCCGCTCTGATCTTCTACGCCACATCGGAAGCTCCTGGAATGCCATGGAAACACAAACAAAACCACTCAATTAAAATGATCTTCGTCTTTGAAAACTAAGAACTTTCATTGGACTCGGCTCCTTCAGCAAAAACACCACCTGGGAAGATTCCTAGTGAGGACACCTAGTGAGGACGCCTGGATTTAGAAAGCTGTGGGGAGTAGACCACCCTCACCACACCAGGGAGTCCATTCACTTCCCCGAGTCTGGGTGAGGGGGTGGGAACAGTTTGAGGTTGGGCTTTGACTCAGCCATACGATATCTACAGCTCAGCTCAGAGGGGCATTGCAGAGGCTCTGAGCCAGTCCCGGGGCTCACAGGTGGGCCAGACTGTGCAGCCGGGATGTTTGGGAGCCAGGACAATTAGAGACCAGATGCTGAGCAGGGGTTAAGTTCTCTAGGCCAAGAGAGCAGCATAGCAGGATTGATAGCATAACAGGCTCAGATGGGCCACGGTCAGGACTGCCAAGTGCCAGGCAGAATCCTAAAGTGCAGAGACATAG
The DNA here is from genome assembly GCF_000147115.1 of Myotis lucifugus. Classification (NCBI taxonomy): domain Eukaryota; kingdom Metazoa; phylum Chordata; class Mammalia; order Chiroptera; family Vespertilionidae; genus Myotis; species Myotis lucifugus. The sequence goes on along the minus strand of NW_005871262.1, from coordinate 999,912 downwards.
CCACTCAGACAAAAAACATGTGTTTTTGTGCAGTTTACATACAAATAACCCCAATCAGCCCTTGTGGCTTAAAAGACAATCGCTGTTTACTCATAAGGAATTCTGGAAGTGGGACAGTCTGGATAACTTGTGGGCCAAGGAGGCAGGTCATCTCCATCTTAGGTCGCCCTATCCTCAGGTTTGACCTCAGAGATGCAATATGATTGTTCTCCTGTCCCCAGGTACCATGGCCAATGGCAAGCAGGCAGAGAGAGAACTCTCTGGAGGGAAAAGCCCTTCCCAGGAAGCACTCCACACCCCTCTCCTACCTCCTGCCCCCACTAGCTGCAAGGCAGTAGAGTAGACACGTGTGGGCATTTTAGCCTCTGTAGTTGCAGGTGGAGCTGGAAATAGAGGCTGGGCATCAATGGAGAGGGTCTGCTACATAGGAAAAGTGGGCGTTCTGCCTTGTTCACTTGGGGGGAGTGGAGAGCCTGATTTGGGGTAGCAGGAAAAGGAAATGGATGCCTGGCTTGGTGTCAGCTCAGTGGGCAGGGCCAGTCGTAAGGGTTGGACTCACCTCCATTCTCCAGCCTGAGACCTGGCATCTGTGAGGTCTGCCCGTGCCTGTGAGGTGTTCCCTGAGTGTAGACTTAATTTCCATGCAGCACTGACTCAGGGTTTCAAAATAAAGGGAGCTCTTGCACCAATGAGCTGTCAGGCGCCGGGGCTCACTCTTGCTTTGGGACTTCCTGTGACACCAGCACTGTGCTGAGGGAGAAGGCGGGGTGTTCATCAGGAGTGCTTAGCAGAGCCCCAAGTTGTGACTCAGGCTTTGTCTTCCTGCTTTTGGCTAAATGAGGGTCTAGGTGCAAATGAAAGAGTTCTTCAAAGTAGATTTTAAAGGTTGAACAGAGGTGTCCTTTTTCTTCAAGCTAAAAGGAAAGCAGGCCTACTAATCCCTTTGCGTTTCTCCAGCCTGTAGCATCCTTGCTCTTCCTGAGGGTGATATCTGGTCCCACACTTTTATAAACATTTGGAATTTTCCCTAATAAATGAATACTGTTACTCTCACTCATCTGCTCAGCACACTGCTTATTTGACATGATGCAATTTAACATATACCAGCATTCATTTCAACCTCAAAGTTTGAGGCCATTTGTTGGAGAGGAGATGCAGGAGATGAGGTTCTGAGAACCTCAGTGCTAGATCTGGGGCCTTTGGGAGGGGTTCTTTAAGGAATCAAATATGTTTTCCAAGCAAAAAGAAAGTGACAACCTTGACTGCCTCTTCCTTACAGGCTGTTGTCAGGATTAAGAGTGCACTAGTGCGAGATGAAGGATATAGGGCTTGGTAAAAAGGAAAGGCTGTTCAATACTACCCACTTGCCCAAGTCCCCACACCTTCCCCAGCCTGAGAGCGCCCCTGAATTTTCTCTCTTTGTTTTAGTGTTTAAATGTGACTTCTCCTAACTGACCCAGTTGGCACGGAAAAGTGTTCCTTATCTGGGGATTGAAGCAGAGGCCAGTGGAATTGCAACTAGCAGAAGTTAAAGTAAGCATAGAAGAAAATTCACTGTAGAAATTCCAGAGTGTTTGAAACAATAGACATCATAACCTAAATATTAAAATTTACTATTTTAGGTTCTCAGTCTTATCCACTTATTAGTTTATGGGAAGGACATAAAATACTTTGTAGGTACATCATGAGCAACGAAGCTTAAACCAGGAACTCTCGGCATGTCCTGAACTAGAGGCATCACATCCCCAGGGATTTGAGATAAAAATTCTCCAGCCCCGCCCCTAACCTGCTGAGTCAGCAGCTCTGACTTTGGGGGATATGAGGGCCCAGATGGGCATTTTAATCAGCCCTGCAGGGGATTATGATGTGCACATTGTAGTCTGAGCACCACTGGTTTAAAGAATGAGGACATATTATCAAACAGTAGAAGTGTGTGTGTGTGTGTGTGTGTGTGTGTGTGTGTGTGTGGTGATGGGGGAGAGTTAGGGTACCATGCAGTCAGGGTTTGCCCCTACACCTCTGTTAATGCTGGCTATCTCTTCCTCCTTTCTTTGTTGACTTTGCTCTTGGGCCAGCTCCCCTTCCAGGCAAAGATGGCTATCAGCTGCAATCAGGACACAGTGCTCCCTTTTCCATGGCCAGTGGGGGAGAGAATGTCTCCCAAACATGGAATAACAGGCTCTCCTTCCAGTGGGATTGGGCCAACTTAGGTCATGGCCTGCCTAGACCATGGGAGAGGGTGCCATGCACTGATTGGTCAAATTCCACATTCACAAGTCAATCAATGGTGAAAGGAAGTGGGCTCCATGTTACGGATGAGAACCAGTCCTGGGGGCAGGTGGGGTAGAGCCCTGAACCCATTTGGTTCTAAGGGGAGAGAGGAAGGTGGTGTCCTGCTACGTGTGAACATCCATGTCGACTTTAGAACCTGGGCTTTTTCTTTTATAAAGTTACCCGACCAGCAATTAGAGGATGGTTGCGATGATTGCCCATTCTGCAGATGGCTGATCACCTTGCACACAGCCATCAAGCCTGCACTGCTCTCAGGCAGCGTGCAGGTGGAAAGGGAAGGCCAGGATCAAGATTCCCGACCTGTGGGAGCTTGCAGTGTAGGTGGGAAAACAGAATACAGGTGCAAGTGAGGGGAAAGTGGGTCATGTGGGTCCTGAGTGCCAGAGGATTGTCAACAAAGAGCAGGTCGCTTCAGGTGGCCGGGTCAGGACTCACAGGGAGATCCAACCCACAGTGGGCACAGTCGCACTGAATTTGAGAAAATGTCTCATAAGCATCACGACAATCCATATGTTTTAAACATTTTGGAAAGTGTAAAAGTGGACATCAGACATACAAGCATGTGGCTTAAATTTGAAATGTGAAATTGCTGACTCTCGAGTTTAAATTGGTAAGTACAGGGGAATGTGATAAAGTTTGTAAATCAGCACTGCAATGCTTAAAAGAACATTGCTTTTCTACAGTCCTAAGTTTGATTTATTAGATTTATGCTGAAAGGGCTAAGTACTCAAATTACAACAAACTTAATGGCTTAAAACAACAGAAATAGGTTATTTTCCAATTTTGTAGTTCAGAAGCCTGGCATGGGTCTCACTGGGCTAAAACCAAGGTGTGGGCAGGGCCAGGAGCCCTTCTGGAGGCTCTGGAAGAGAATCTGCTTCCTGGCCTTCTCCAGCTGCTAGAGGCGCCCTCAGTTAATTCCTTGTTTGATGGCTCCATCCTACCATCTTGAAGCAGCAACATGACATTTCTCTGAGCCTGTTTCCACTGTCCATGTCCTCTCTGACTCCTCTGTATCCATCTTCCGCTTCTAAGGACCTGTGATTATATTGGGCCCACCCAGATACCAGGGTGCTCTCCCTGCTTTGTGGTCAGCTGTTTAGCAAACTGAGCTTCATCTGCCACCTCCATTCCTCCTCCCCTCCCCTCCCCTCCCCTCCCCTCTCTCTCTCTCTCTTCTCTTCTCTTCTCTTCTCTTCTTCTCTTCTCTTCTCTTCTCTTCTCTTCTCTTCTCTTCTCTTCTCTTCTCTTCTCTTCTCTTCTCTTCTCTTCTCTTCCCTTCCCTTCTTTTCTTCTTCTCTTCCCTTCCCTTCCCTTCCCTTCCCTTCCCTTACCTTCCCTTCCCTTCCCTTCCCTTCCCTTCCCTTCCCTTCTCTTCTCTTCTCTTCTCTTCTCTTCTCTTCTCTTCTCTTCTCTTCTCTTCTCTTCTCTTCTCTTCTCTTCTCTTCTCTTCTCTTCTCTTCTCTTCTCTTCTAATTTTCACCAGAGGATATGTTTCCCATTGATTTTTAGAGAGAGTGGAAGGGAGGAGGAGAGACACAGAGAGAACATCCATGTGAGAGAGACACATGGATTGGTTTCCCCCAACATGTGCCCTGATCGGGCCCAGGGATCAAGCCTGCAACCGAGGTACATGCCCTTGACCTGAACGGAACCTGAGACCCTTTAGTTTGCAAGCCAATGTTCTAACCGCTGAGAAAAACTGATTAGGACTCCATTCCCCTTTTCAATGTAACCTAACATACAGGTTCTGGGGATAAAGATGTGGGACATCTTTGGCGTGTGTGTGTGTGTGTGTGTGTGTGTGTGTGTATTATTTTACCTACCACAGGCTTTTAGAAAAAAATGCCTGGGGAATTTGTAATATGGCCTGGACAGTTATGGGAAGTGTGGTGTGGTAACTGCTGTGGTTCTGCAGGGCTGTCATTGGGTGAAAAGAAGCAGAGTGTGCAGCACACAGCCAGCGATTTTATGACCGTGTTAAACCAATTTGTCATCTCACGCCCAGGAGAACCAGCAGATGGTTGGAGAAAACAAGCAACAGATTCTTATTGCAGCTTCTAGAATAAACAGATTGTTTTATTAGACATTTTATGGACAACTATTACTTTCTTGATGGGTAGTCAAATAGCAAAGGGTTTTCTATTTCTCCTGACAGCACAAATTCCAAGCTGATATCATCCTTCCAGTATGAGTGTTGTCACTCCAGTCTTCATGGACTGTCTTAGGCCAATAACTAAATAAATGAACAACAAGGAAAGAGAAAATGAGAACCCGCTTCCTAGAATGGGCATGACTGACGTTGATGTCCTTGCACTTTTTGTGAGATGTCAAGGGTGATGATGGCCTATGAGCTCAACCCTCTTTGTAGCAAAGTTTATAATTATTCCTGCTCTCTAGAATTACAAGCACCAGGCATCAGTAGCTGGCATGTATTATGGAAGCTGAGAGTCCTTAAACTACTGCTGAGGCAAAGAGAGCTGGACTTTGGGTTATGAGCTCAGGCTTGGGTCTTAGCCACAGGTATCACTGGCCAATTTAGCAAGTTGACCTCTGACAGACACAAAGTGGAATATTTTGTGGTACTATGTCAAGAAGGACTAAAAGCCCTCGGTCCCAAACTCCCTACAGAGGAGAATGTGAAAGTGCCTAAAATGCCCACCCTAAAACATGCTTTTCAACACAAACCCCCAAGACTCCTGGGAAATTCAAATGTTGTTTGGGAGAAACAGCCCGTCTACTGATGGTCACCCACTGACACCTGAGCTTGACTAGTTCAAAACTCTGAGCACAGGTATGGGTCCCAGGAGGCTATGTTTTGGATGGGGGTTGGGATCAGGGAGTCTGGGGTATGTTCTCAACCATGAGGTCTGGCATGGGAGTAGAATAGGGGTGTCATGACCGCCTGAACCTGCTCTTGGCCAGATCCTGCTCTGCTCTCTCCTCTGAGCCCAGCCTTCATTGAGGCGGAGTCCCCATGTGTGCAGGCCCAGAGGGAGGTGATGTAAAGGAGTGAGAAGGAGAAGGGTATGTAATTATATATGTGTTTTCCCATGGTCTTAGGCGACCCCTGTGAAAGGGTCGTAGAGGAGTGTGCCATACGAAATATGAAGGGGCGTCTTCCTATAGGCAGTGCAAAGCCCAGGGCCTATGTGACTTTGTTGGGCTGTGGAACACAATAGCTGCAAAACAGCTCAGTGTGTTATAGTTTAATTATGATATGAGGTGTTCTGGCAGGGCACCCCCTGTGTTACAGCTCCAATCAGGTGAACAGCTCCACTCCCCTCAGACAGCTCTGCCTTGGTGTTGCAGCTCAGTCAACATTGCAGCTCTAGCCTGGGAAGCTCAATGAAAACTGAAAATGTACTCTACCGGGACAGAGGAGAAGCTGGCCTATTGGAGACCAGTGCCCACCCCCCAGTCTTTTATTGGTCCATTTCTATGCAAATGAGGACTTTAAATTGTCATAGTTTGATCAGTACAAAAATTACTGTCCTGATTGGTTGAATAGTGCTGCTCTGATTGGTAGGTGAATATGCTAATGAGGATATAACTGCATAATTCCAATTGGATAGGGAAAGTCTCAGTCCTATTGGTTGAAATACAATCCTAGGAGCTCTCTTATATGGTTAGACTCAGACAGCAAAAGCACAGTGCAGGAGTGTTAGCAACCCAGTTGTGGTTTTACTGATATGCAGCCTACATCAGGGACCTCTGCTGACAGTGACTATGAATGACTTTGGTTATGAATTAACCATGAGGAGTCCTTCTTGAGATCAACAGAGGCCACTGAGAAGGGACTGGATTTTATCATAAATCCAATAGGATGGATGCCTTGGAGGGTTTTCATAGGAAGAATGAATGGCATGATCTAATGTATGTTCATAAAGTACCAAAGTTAGGAGGAGGAGAAGCAGAGGAGAAACCACTGGAGGTGACTAGAATAGCCCTGGGCACAGGGAGAGGACCAAGGCCATCTCTGCAGGCAGTGGGATGGGGCTCCCCTGTACTAAGTCAGGTCTCTCTCCCTGTCTGGCGTTGCATTGCCTCTGACACCAAGAACCCTGCTCCTTCAAGCTCTAGGGCCAGGACCTACCTACCTCCTTTCCCTATCCCAGTTCACCTCTTGAAAATCAATTCTTATTATAGTTTCCATTGATCAAACACTGGGGATTTTACATTCACATGTTATTCTTACCTACCTACTAAGATCTGACAAATAATGAACACTGTCCTCTCACAGGTGAGAGACCATGGCTTGGGCAGCTCATTAACTTGTCCAACATCACATAGAGAGGCCATGGTGGAGGTGACAATGGAATTCAGATAGGTCTGGTTCCAAATACCCATCTTCTTCCTACAAATTGGTCTGAGACTGGTGGGGAAGTGTGTGAGGGGTGTGATTTTGAATAAGGCTGGGACACGTATACCCCCATCCTACACCCCATTGCAACTCTACCTTGGCATGTATTTAGGGTACATAAAACTATCCAGTGTCAGATTGAAAAGTCATTTATTCTGATATATGTATAAATATATATAAAATTGCTTGTCTAGCACATGCGTGGAGACCAACAAGCTCTAAGGCGCCAGGCCCTGGGAGGCCCCCATTTTATCGGGGAATCTGCTTTGGTTAACTTCCCTTCACATTTGTTCCTGGAGGGCAGAGCCTCCCAGGAGAGATAGTCACCAGGTTTGATGGCACGATGAGAACCCAGTGTCATGCACTGAGGGTGGGGACGAGCCACTGTAGAGATGGATTCATCAACTGCATCGTAGAGAATGAGCAGGTGACCCCACGGGACATAGGCAGCTTCTTATGCTTCTCTGTCAGGTTGGAAATTCCTTCTTCATGGGAATTCCACTGGCCGGACTCCTTGGAAGCCCCATACCCTGAATGGTGGCCCCAGGGGAACTGTTTCTACCTGTGGGTGAGGCCCAGTGCCACCCCTCCCCTGCAGTGTGTGTGCAGCGGAGGGCGGTGGGCAATTGGAGATGGATCTGGGGGCCCTGGTCACTGCTTACCTCACCAGGGCCACCGATGGTCAAGGGCTCCATTCTGGCCTCCCCCATCCCATCACTGCCCAGATGACAGCTGTTTCTCATTATGTTTTGTGGAAGCATAAACATAGATGCATTTTTAAAAGTGAGATTTTCAAATGTAAATCAATGAGATGTGGCTTGATTTATAACTGACTTTATAAATATTGGTGAGCTTCACTTTAAAAAAATCTTGTACATGAAAATGCAGACTCATAAGAGTAGTCACATTAATGAACACCAAATGGTTGCCAGGCAGCGTGCCAAGCATCTTTCATGCTTTTTCTCATTTTGTCCTTTCAGATATCCTGTGAGATACACATTATTAGTGCCTCACACCCTCCATTTTTTTCAATGAATCCAGGACCTGCCAGGTGCCCAGCATTGGCTCATGCTGGCCCATGATGTGAAGTAGCATGGCAGGATATCTGTCTCCATGTGATCAGGGAAGATGGACCAGGGCGCCAGGTCTTAAAGTACATGTCAGCTTCCGGGGTCACATAGTGAGAATTTTAATCCGGGGCTGCTGCAGGCCATAGACCACCCTGTGCACACGTTGGCCTCACTCTGGGCCCCTTGGAGCGTTACAAACTGTACCAGTATCTAGTGTGCGAGCTGGACACTGAGAACCACTCCCCTAAGCTCAGCCATGTGTGGGATCTTTTTGTTTCTGTTAATAATTAACATAAAACTGATGAACACATTTTCCAAGTTGTAAAACCTCTAACCCATGTCTGACAGCCCAGGCTAGAGCCCCAGGGAGATGCGAAACCACCCACAGCCTCTCAGAGTCCTCTGTAGCCCTCACCCCAGGAGCTCCCTCCTCCCAGGCCGAGCAGCCTCAGGCCTGAAGCTACACTTCCGAAGCCAGGAGAAGAGGGTTCCCCAGGGAGCAGGAGGAGAGAGAGAGAGAGAGAGAGAGAGAGAGAGAGAGAGAGAGAGAAGCCGCTGAGGTTCGCCTTGTGTGGAGAAGACCTTCCATTTGGGATGCATGCTCTTGGGGACAGAGCCATGGGAGCCAGGGCTTGGAGTGGGCCGGGAAGCAGCCTGGGCCAGGCCGCTGTGCTCTGTGGCAGGGCCTCTCAAACCGGGACACGTACACACGAATCATCTTGTCATAGTGCAGATTCTGATTCCTGAGGTCTGTGGTAGGGCGAGGGTTTCTGAAAAGCTGATGGATGTCCTTGATGTCTGATCCACGTGCATTTTGGGAAATAACTTTCCAGAGAATGCACTAAATATGTAAGAAATCTGCCACCCTCTGCAGGATCAGACACATGGCTAGCTGTGTGGACGTCAAGTGGCCCTACCTCTGGATCTCTAGAAGAGGAGTAGGCTGCAGAGGGAGTATCAGCCTGGCTCCTTCCTCTGCACAGTCAGGTGGGGTCAAATAAGAACAAATCTGGATTTAGGTGAGGAGAGACTTCATGCGAAAGGCCCACTGCAATAGGGAGATGGATAGGCCGTGAGGTCTGCATGCGTCTCAATGGGCAGGCAGAGACATTTGCTTTTTGAAAGGGAGGAATAGAGAAGACTAGCAGAAGCTGCATGGGAAGGTAGGTGCGTGGGATGAGCAGGTGGTGGGAGAGGACAGTGGAGCAGGAATGTCTTTCTTTCAGCCAGTTCATGGGAAGAACTGAGGAGGTCTGGCTGTGGGAAGGGGAGAAGCTTAACTAAACTTTGGGTGATTCAGGGGAGCGTGTATTTCATCTAAGCGGTCAGTGGCGACAGGCAAGTCAACTGATTATTTACGAAGCAAGGAGTGGGAATTTGGAAGGTCTGTGTGTGGCCTAGTCACAGGTAAACAAGACCGACATTCTTGCATCTTATCTAAGTCATGTGGGCAGGGCGGTTCTTTGCAGGGAGCCATTCCAGGAACAAAGGGTGAGGGATTTCTTAATGGTGAAACTCTGGGCTCAGGCAAAGCTTGGCATTGTTGGTGCCCATTGTTATCGCGTATCCTTCCTGTCAGTGTCATCTTTAAAGAATTAAACACGAGACTCATACAAATATAGAAGGAACACAAGCCCAATATTGTATCTGGCTCATTAGTAAAGGATTCAATAAGATGGTGGGGCTGATTCAAAAAGATGTAGAGAGCCAGGTTCCAGCCCCCCGGGAAATATATTCTGAGTTAAGTTTGCTGACTTAGGGCCACCGCTGGTTGGTTAATGTCCTATGGGGTAATCAAACTGTAATATCTGGGTTTCTTTTTCTACAGGACAGAAACAACATGCATCTGTACTAGGTTTGGTCTCTAATTGATCATGTAATTCACAGTGCTAACCTTAAATAATAGTAAATGGTGGGCCAAGCACAGGTGTGTCCCTGAAGAATCCTAGGTTGCTCTTGCTGAACATCATCCCGGTAGGTAAGTAAAGGCTGTACCACCCACCCTTTTTTGTACTCTTTCCATATTTTAAATACTTTCTTAACACGTCCAAGAATTTATAAAGGGCCTGCTTACGAGCTGACCAGTTCAAAGAATAGCACACTGTAGCCTTTTTCCAGACAAGCCTTGCAGGAAAGGAGCCCTGTTTGTTTATACCCATGGACAGCAGAATGGTGATCATGTTCTCTTGTTATTTGGTGCCACTAAATCTTCCACGAGTACCATTTTGGGAAACTTTGAAGTATTAGGGGGAGAAAAGCCTGTTTCTATTAACATCACCCCGCATAGCAAAAACAGCTTAGTAAGCTCCAAAACAAAAATATTTTCCTGAGGGCTACACAATACCAGGTATCAGAAGCCTAATGTGGTGAGGCTCTGAGGGGAAGTGCTTCCAAATGGAGCTATTATTAGTTCTCCTGTGAGCCAGAAGCCCTAGTTTGTACATCCAGACGAGCCCTCATTTCCTAAAACCATCAACGCCCCCCCCCCCACACACACTCTAATGAGAAACTTGTGAGCCCAGTTACCCTGGGTCTCCAATGTTTGCCTCCGATCTCTGTTAGCTCCATTGAACTTTATGTAGCAGGAGCAGTCCAAAGATCTCATTACCAAAAATAAGCCAACTTATCAGGTTTTAACAGTCAGATTGAAAAACAGGAATTGCTTGTAATCTTTCCAGTTAAAGTGGGAACAATATGATGCTTGTTCTTGGCAAATCCTTAGGTTTTCTAAGCAATTTAATTGCCCGTGTTATTTATAGAGAAGGTGTGTTTTTTGTTGTTGTTTGATTTTTTTTAATTGACAGGAGACAATGATGCTTCCCTGAATAGCTGAGCTCAATGCTACTAGGTATGGAGGGATGTGCACATAAGGTATTATCACCAAAGGAAGGTAAAGAGAGGACATGGGCTTTGCATCGGAGAGGGGACTGGCAAGTGAGGAAGGGGGGAGGGAGGAAGAGAGTGGTTTTGAGTTTTATCTCTTGCTTATTTGTCCTCACCAGGCACACTATTTTTTCACTTACCACCATCCATCTGGAATGTGAGCTCTATGAGGGCAGACATTTTTAATTGTTTTATTATTGGTGTTGGGACCTGCCAGATACACATCAAACTCTCCATGAATGTTTGCCAAATACTAAACAAAAGGAAGGAATGAGCGAAGCTGTCCTCTGGATTTCTGGGGATGGGCAAAAATCCTGAGGAGCTTGTGGGATTTGGGGTTTGATCCAATATCTGGGCTATGCATTAAGTGAGCTGTTTTTATTGAAAAGAAAACATTTTATTTATAAACCTGAGGCGACCCTGGGCACTCTGGAATCAGTGCCCCCCCCCCAAGCTGTAGCTCTCCCCATTCGTGGCTGGAGTGTTCAGTCCTGTCTGGTCATTTCATGTCCTCAGTTAGGAGTCCTCCCTCCTCACCCCTCCATCTGCCTTGCTGGACAGCTGGGAGTGCTCTGCATTCCACACTATTTCCTAATGTAAAACCTCCCCCTTCTGTTTAGAATAGTCTTTCCCTCATCATCCACTTGAAAAGACTTCTTGTTGAGTCTTCAAAGCCTGGCTGCGAGTGGCCCTTTTGACCTCACTTGAATGGCTAGCACTTCCCTTTGCGCTACCCCTCCGTTCTATATCTTTGTCTATTAATACTGCTCTGAGAATAATTCCGCTGCAAGTGATGGCAAAACCTCCAGATACCACTTATCAAGCCCTGCTGTGTGCTGGGCGCTGGCTGTGTCCTTGACATTTGTCTCCTGTATTCCTCAGAGCTCCACGTCATCAGGAGGCAGCCGACACTTGAAAGATGGAAAACCTGGGGTTCAAGGAGATTGAAAACTTACACATAGAGGCGACCCAGTTTGCAGGCAGGATCCGAAGACGTGTCTCACAAAGACCATGCTAGTTACAACAGGGCACTGCTAAGTCCCAGTTCCACCAGTCTCCCCGCCTGCCGGGATAGTTGCCATTAAGATTCACTCCAATTCCACAGGCTCTTACCCCATCAATTGTTGTAGGATGTTGGCTCCTTCAAAGTCTCTCTAGGATTTCTGGTGGGTGTCAGAGGGTCCCTTACATGTGCTCATGAACTTGTCAAATCCCATGGGCTGCACTGTTTCCTGCCACACACCTGCTGTGTCCTGTGGAGTCCGTGGGCATCTCTCGGTTGGTCCTGGCTGCCGGGCCCCCGGTCTCCACCAGGTGTCATGCTTTCTCCTTCTAGGCACTGCTCCCTACCACGGGCCTGAGGTCTCTGGGAGGGCACCTGCAGCTCCTTCAGGCACTTCCCCTGTGTTTCATTCTGGGAAGAAAGGCCTCAACCTCATGTTTATTCCATCCTAATATTTTAGAATAAAACACCTTTTCCATTTTATCACCTCACTGTTGTTTTCCATAAGACTCATACATGTGCCCTGTTGCAGGGGCCATGCCAGCCAGTCCAGTGTCGCCGTAATGAACAGAGAGCCCCTTGCTCCCATGGTGGTGGCTGACGTGTGGTTCCTGGGTGTGCTCACGAGCCCAGATCCTTGGCTTTGGGACGGACAGCCCCCGAGCGGCACATCCAATTGCCCAGACTTATGTGGCCCAGCTTGGGGGCACACGTAGAAGACTCCAGACTCCCTGCAGAGGCTTCCGGTGGGTCAATGCATGGGTGGCTGGACTGGCACCCAAATGCCCAGCCTGCTTATTGCAGCCTGCTGCATAGCAGGTGGTCTGCTTTCCCTGGGTGGGGGCTGCACAGCACCAGGTCTGTACAGCATCCTCATGCACATGTGTCCAGGGAATGAGTGAATGAGGCAAAAACAACCGAATTACATGTCTGGTAGCTTTGAACTGGGTCTAACATGGAGGCTTATTTTACTTTGAGGTGCTTCATTTATGTCGATAAAAAATAAGGAAGAGCCACACTCAAGAGGCCAATGCATTAGAAAAAAAATAGATCCACAGTTTACCGACCTCGGGTCTAAGTAGAATTTCTAAGAAGGCCACAGGTTTTGTGTAAACAAATACAAAAAAGCTAAAATATGAATCTATTTGTCAATCAATCCCCACTCAGTCAAGAGTCACTGTGAGTCCTGGATTGTACAAACACGATGTGCTCACACAAGTGTCTTTACCTAAACAAGAGACATGAATTTCTATTGATTTCCAACTGAATTGCAGTGTGATCAGGGAGTATATGAAACCTGCCCGTTGTATCTGCTGAGCTTTGCTCTATGGCCTCGCATGGAGTCAGCTTTCATTTAAGTTCTGTCTGCCTTTGAGAAAGTAAGGTGTTTCGGATGCTCCAAGAGTTGTCATTTGGACTCTCAGACCTCTCTCCAGGACTCCCTGCCCATGCAGATCCCTGTGTACTTCCCTCTCTCGTCCCCCTGCCCATTGGCACCCTTGGGAAAGGCTCAGATTGCAAATCATCTGCAGCTTCTTTGAGGATATGCAGTAGACACAGCTATTACCAGGTCAAGCTATTTGTTTTATTTTATTTTTTGTTGTTCCTCACCTGAGAGTATTTTTCCATTTATTTTTAGAGAGAGTGGAAGGGAGGGGGAGAGACAGAGAAAGAGAAACATCGATGTGAGAGAGACACATAGATTGGTTGCCTCCCACACTCACCCCAACCAGGGCTGGGGATAAAGCCTGCAACCAAGGTACATGCTTTTGACCAGAATCGAACCCAGGACCCTTCAGCCCACAGACTGACGCTCTACCCACTGAGCCAAAATGGCTAGGGCTCAAGCTATTTATTACAAGGAGAAGCAATGACAAAGTCAAGTTAAAAAATGCCACTGATGGAGCTAGGTCCAGTAGACTGAGAACCAGCCTTCCTGCAGTTGTCAACCCAGTTGGGCAGCAGTAATCCTGTTAATAATAACACTCATAATAAGTTCCTGACGTTTGTACAGCATTTTATTCTTCACAAAGCATTCTGCATCCATTTGCACCTTGGCTCCTTGCCACAAATCTCTGATGTCTGTATACTCTTGCCTTAGGAATCACGGGTTCTCCCTCTACCCCTGAGGCCTCTATCCTGCTCACCAGCATCGCCCTGTGGAGCACAGGTGGCTCTGATGTAAGACACAGGAGGTCTGGGTCTGATCCCAGATTGGATGCTAAACTTGCTGTCTGACCCTGATCACGTTTTTTTGGGGTGGGGGTTTGCATCTTCATCTGAAAATTAAAGCAACTGGATCGGATCCGTAATTCTTCAGATGCAATCTCCTCAATCCATGAAACAAGCTGCTTGGATTGGCACATGAAGAAATGGGCTGGTGTCTTCTCTGTGTGTCCCCTCGGACCTCCCTACCTTCCATAGCATCCTCTCAGCGTTGCTACACCCCAGCCTCCCCAGGGCTCCATGCAAACACTTGACTTCATGACATGCCTCTGTTTACCCTAACATCTTGTTTCCTTTTCTGTATCTATGGGAGCAGATGAGGCAGCCCTATGATGGCCCCACTCACTGTCTTGAGAGAGTTTCCAGGCCATGGTACAAAAAGTGGGAAAGCTAGCTGGAGCCTGGTGGGTGCCCTAACCAAACAGACAGAGCTGAGGATCCAGAGACCAACGTGGCTAAAATTACAGGATAGGGTACCAGAGAGGAGAGGAGAGACAAGTGCTCAGACAGAGGGAACTTGGAGGATGTTCAGAGGGTCCTCATCATATAGTCAACAGATTATTGATCAGCTCAAGCAGGAGAAAAATGGCAAAGGCTAGAGAAAGAATTGTTTGAAAGAATTAGAACAGTCTCCAGTGTTTACACAGGGCTGGAAATAGTGCCTCTTCTCATAATCTGGACTTGAAAATCTCATAAAGTTAATTTCTGTATCACTGAAAAAATGACTATTTCAAGTCCTTAGCCCATTTTTTTCCTTTTTCTTGAATTTCTTGAAGTGACACTGGTTAACAAAATTATGCAGGTTTCAGGTGCACAATTCTACAGCACTCGTCTGTGCACTGTTTTGTGTGTTCACCACCCCAAGTCAAGTCTCTGTCCATCATCATTTATCCCCACTATACCCTCCTCCATCTCCCTCCCCCCCACACTCACCCCCTGGCAATCATCATACTATTGTCAGTGTCCATGAATTTCTCCTCCTTTTTTCCCTCAATTCCTCCCCCTCCCTACTCCCCCACCTTGCTGACAGCTGTCAGCCTGTTCTCTATGAGTCTATCACTATTTTGCTTGTTAGATCATTTTGTTCATTAGATTCCACATATCATTGAAATTATATGGTACCTGTCTTTCTCTGACTGACTTATTTAACAGCATAATACTTTCCAGGTCCATCCATGCTGTCACAAATGGTAAGGTTTCCTTCTTCTTTAAAAAAAAATCCTCACCAGAGGATATATTTTCCATTGAATTTTTAGAAAGAGTGAATTAAAGAGAGATAAATAGATAGATAGGTAGATAAAGTGAGAGAGACACATCAATTGGTTGTCTTACACTGATGCCCTTACTGGGGCCAGGATTGAACCTGCAACCAAGGTATATTTCTAAGAATTTATCCATGTCATCCAGATTGTCCAATATAGTTGTACTAAATATTTTGTTTGGTGTCAGTTGTTACTTCTCCTCTTTAATTTCTGATTTTATTTATTTGTGTCCTCTCTCTATATATATCTTTTTTGTTTCTTGATGAGTCTGGTTTAAAGCTTGTTGATCTTGTTTATTTTTTCAAAGAACCAGCTCTTGGTCTCATTGATCTTTTGTATTGTTCCTTTTGACTCTATTTCATTTATTTCTTTGATATTTATTATATACTTACTTATACTCACTCTGGACACTGCTATTCTTTTTAAAGATACTTTAAGTTTAAAGTTAAATTGATTATTTGAGATTTTTCTTGTTTCTTGAGATAGGCCTATAATGCTATGAATTTCCCTCTTAGGACTGCTTTTATGGCATCCTATAGATTTTGCGGTGTTGTGTGCTTATTTTCATTTGTTTCAAAGTATCTTTCAATTTCTTTCTTGATCTTATTGTTAACCCACTAATTGTTTAGTAACATGTTAATTAACCTCCATGTCTTTGTGTGCTTTTCAGTTTTTTTCTTGTGATTGATTTTCCAATCACTTGGTGATGTGACACTTGTTCCCATTGATCGAAACAAGCGTTTCCTTTGGTCTGCAGCTGAGATTAGTGTGAGAAACCAAGCATGGATTTTTAGAAGTTGTATACACATTTCAGGTCAGTATTTGTTAAACCTCACTATTTGAAAATGCTCTTCCTCTATTGCTTAAATTTTTTTTTTTTGCTACATAGTTCAAATGAGGGAGAGAAAAACAATGAAATGAAGCCACAAATCAAACACTCACTCCTGAACCTCTCTCCCTGTTGGTTTTTGTTTTTGTTTTCCTTCCTCCTCAGTCATGAGATTCACTTTTGTTCAGGTCATTTTAATCTCTATACTATTTTCTAAGCAAAAAATAGCAGAAAGATAAAAAAAACCCTTCTCTTTTTTATTTAAAAAAAGTATGTTTTTATTGATTTTTTTTAGAGGGAGAGGGAGAGGGATAGAGAGCTAGAAACATCAATGAGATAGAAACATTATTGATCGGCTGCCTCCTGCACACCCCAATGGCGATTGAGCCTGCAAATAGGGCATGTGCCCTGACTGGGAATCGAACAGGTGACCTCTGGGTTCCTGGGTGGACCCTCAACTGCTGAGCCACACCAGCTGAGCACTGATCCTGCTCCTTAAGTACATTTTTTTGGTCCCTTGTTTTTTGAAAGTCTTGGCTTTGTTCGCTGTACCTGCTGTGTTATTTCTTTAGACCTAGCCAGAGAAAACTCCCCTTCCCCACACACGGTCTCTGCCAAATCTGCTGTCCCCCCTGCTTGTGAAAGGCTGAGTGAGCGGCCAGCCGGCCAGCTGGCTTCACGTCTGACTGGGTGCTGGCGAAATCCTTGGAGACATGTGCTTGGAGCCAGAGACAACAGCTCTCAGCCCTTTCTGGCAGCCTCAACTTTCCCCGAGCACATAAGTCTCCGGGTGGTGAGCGGCCCTCCTTTGGGAACACAGAGTGCACAATGCCAGCTCGAGGTTCCCTCCTCCCCAGGGACATGAACAAAATGTGGCAGGAGGATTGGGACAAGTACCTTTTCATCCCCACACAACTGTTACCTGCAGTCTCTCATGGTCTTGGCCCTCAGGAGGACTCTACCTGGGGAACATGAGTGCACTTCCCTGTGCTGTGCCCCTCACCCTCAGCACACGGGCCTCTGAAGAGAGACAAACTCAATGCAGCTAAAATTAGGGGTTTCCTTGAGTCCTTGTCACTCATGATCTTGTAACGCAAGGATCTGAAGTCAGACTTCATTGCAGTATTTCCAAGCTCTCAGCCTTCTCAGAAGACCTGGGGCTGTTACCAAACCCCAATCACTGTTGGGGTGCTCTATTCAAGGGGATCACTGTTGGGGTGCTCTATTCAAGAACTAGACATGGATGCCCAGGTAGTGTTATTTACTTGCAGTAAGAAAAGGAGACAGGGGATTCACATTCAAAGCTCTTCTAGGGGCGACTCTGATGGACTCACACGGTTCTCTGTGCCTGCTCTATGGTGTTCTGGACTCTTCTAGTGGTGTTTTCCATCTCCCTTCTGATACCAGGTCCTGCCCTTGATCTTTTGCCTTGGGGGCTTTGGTTCTGTCCCCTGGTGTATGGGCTGAATTGTGTCCCTCAAAAAAAGGTCTGCCGAGTCTTTACCCCTAGTGTCAGTGGCAGTCAAGGAGGTCTCTGGCCAGAGATAAACTCTGGCCAGAGAGTGTACTCTGCACTCCCAGTTCTTGTCTTGCTTATAAGAATGAATTCAAACAAGAGACAAGCAGTAACAGCAAAAGCAGGCAAGGATGTATTTGTAGGAAAGAAATACACCCAGAAAGAACTTAAGCAGGCAACTCAGCTGGCTGAAACCAAACCAAGTGCCCAGATACTGGGAAGTTCACAGGATTTATACCCCTAGGCTGGAACGCCCCTAGGCAAGGAGCAAGTCAACCCCTTCCTCACGTCTCAAAAAAATGTACCTTTAAGCCATCAAGCTCCTTCATCAAGGTGTTATACTACCAGTTAGGCCAGCAGTCGCCAACATTTTGGACCTCACAGACCACCAGTGGTCCGCGGATCACTGGTTGGCGACTGCTGAGTTAGATCACATCCCAGAGGGCTCTGAATCTTTCCTGCTCACAGAGGGCCTGCCACCTCCATTGTCTACTTTCAGTTTGTCACATCTGACACCCATCTCCGCCAAGCCCAGCTGCCTCTCCCAGCTCAGATCTTTCCGTCCGCCAACTCTAACACCAACACCTTAAGTGTGACCTTACTTGGATTAGGATCTATACAGAGGCAAGTTAAAAATGGGGCCATTAAGGTTGGCACGAATCCCAAGAGAGTCCTTGTAAAAAAGGGGCAATTTGGACACAGAGGCAGACACTCATAGAGGGAAGATGATGTGAAGCGACACAGGGAGAAGACGGCCACTTGGTCGCCAGGTGCTGTCACCTGGGTTTTTGCCCGTCTCTACTTGGAGCTTCAGGCCTGGGGACACAGCCATGCGGCATGCATTCTTTATTCCTACGTAATCTAACCTGTGTGTACTAGTAGGTGCTGAGGAAATTTCTTCAGGAGATTGACTAGTGATTCACAGCATGATGTGGAGATGGAGTGAGCACCTCTGTGCTCGCCAGAGGCCTGTGAGATGCCCACACACTTTCTCTCCTTCTGGAGGCGAGTGTGGCTGGCAGGGAGTGCAGCTCAGGCAAGTGACTCTGGCTATTCCTTAGTTTTCTCTCTTATGAGATATAAAATGTAATTCCTGCCTTTCTCGCCATGACCCAGGGCAGCTCTGCAAGCCCCTCTGAGTAGGGAAAACATCAGCCGGGGAAGTCACATGGTTGATGGCTTCTCTGATCATCCCAAGGTCAGTGTTTCTCAAATTTCCAGAAGCCCTTGGAGCCTTTTGGAGGTCACCTCTGTGATGAAAAAAGCATGGACAGAGGCCAGACAGAGTTCAAGTTGCAGACCCGTGACCCTGGCCGGGTAGCTCAGTTGGTTAGAGCATCGTCCGGATTCACCAAGGTTGTGAGTTCGATCCCCGGTCAGGGCACATATAAGAGTCAACCAATGAATGCATAAATAAATGGAACAATACATCGATGCTTCTCTCTCTCTTTCTCTCTCTAAAATCAATCCTTAAAAAAATCAAGTTGTAGACCCCTGCTTCCTAGCTTTATATCTGAACAATGGGGTGGGGCTACATAAACACAGAGTTCTTCTTGGGAGCTCTTGGCACAATATGGGCACTAAGTAATTAAAACTAATGTCATCACCAATAAATGGTAACACCAAGGCAAGCAAGCAAGCAAACAAATAAAACATTTGACACTTAAATGTGCTTATCAGTATTTTACAAAACCACAGTGGCTGCTAGTGATCTGGAGATAAAGCCAAGGCAGTGAGAAGGACAGAAAAGGAACTCGGCCGCAGGAGGACCAGGGGAAGTTCAGGTGGGAACTTAGAAAAGCACCCGAAGGTAGCCAAGAAGATCTTCGGTGGGTGGGGGAAATCAGGCCTTAACAAATGGCTCTCCACACCCTTGGCCCGGAGGCACAGGAAGACTCACTCCCTGATGTTTCTTAATTACAGTGAGGAGTTGACCTGGCCTTGAGATGAAGGAGGGAGGGTGAGTGGTCTGCCCCGTGACACCTGGTCTATGAGATGCTGGAGGATTTTAACCAAACTTCCCAGTGCCACGCTGGGCCCTGGGTGACTGAATTCAGGTGAAATCCTGTTTTCTATCTCTTTCTTTTTTCCTTTAACAAACATGTGGGTGACGGCTCATCTGTGTTCAGATGGTCTGGGAAAGAGGTCCAACGCATCAGCTGTTTGCAGCTGCTACATCTGTTCTTGTCTGGGAACACGGAGGCTGTCCTCAGTCACCCTGCAAGCAAATGCATCTCTTGTCTAGGAAGGATAAGGGGCTGGCTGGTCCCCAGGTGTCTCACCAGCCCCCAACCCTCCCCCCCCCCAGCTCTCTGGGTTGTGGGCAGGGTCTGTTCTGGGTCTCCTAGGGTGGGCTGGCCTTCTGGGTGGCTCTCAGGGGGACAGTCTTTCAACCCCCACCCTCACCCTAATGCAGCGATGGAGCCACAGCACACTGTGTGTGGTCCAGGATCTGGAAAAAGATGCAGAGGGAAGGGGCTGGGCGGTGAGGAGAAGGCCGCTCCCCACGACCCACGCATGATCCCCGACAGCTGCTACGGTCTGAAGCTTTCTTCTGACCCTCACTGTGACCTGGCTATTCCCTTGGAAAGGTTTGTCTAGGTGGCTGCCAACATCCAGGATGGGGACTCTGGGGACACCACGTCCAGGGTAGTCCACAGGCAGTTTTATCTAGAAAGAAAAGAATAAAGTGGGAGAAACAAAGCAGATTCCCTGTTCTTGGTTTGGCACAATTCCCGTGACTGTGCTGTCAGTGGCGGTGCTCACAGGTTCAGGCCTGGTCAACTCTGAGAGGACTCTGCACCTGGGGTCACTGGTGTCCTTTAGAGTCTGGACAGCTCACAGATGTCCTCTCTTCTGCTTTGGGGTCATTTGTCCAGACACTCTGCTCCTCTTGGTTGTGGGAGGGGAGACTCTAGAGAGGACAACGTTTGCTGTGCGCAGTGGCAAATTTGAGCCTCGCAACCATCATGGAGCACTTGTTCTGTGCTAACGGAATGTTTGATGTGGAAGAAGCACTCCTTTCAGGGAGAATTGGTCTCATTACCAACTGTCCACCACAGCCCACGCTGAAGCACAAATGTCGTTCCATGCCCACAAGCAGGGATGGGGCTCGGAGAACCTTCCTGGAGATGTGATGACAGAGCTGGGTTTTGAGGGATGAACAGGAGCCTGGGGAAGGGGAGATGGAGTGTAGGAGGAGATAAGGAGACACTCCAGGCAGGCCATCCAGCGTATTCAATGACAGGAGACAGGCGGGCGTGTTTAGGAACAGGGGCAGCTCAGACTGCAGGAGGTGCATTGTGAACAGGTAGATGGGTCCTAGAGAGAATGTACACTGGGCCTCCTGGTCTCCTTTTCCTTACATGCCCTCCTCAGACCACTGTTCAGCCATTCATAGAGCTCAGGTTCCCAGCGCCCTCCCTGCTGGCATTGAGCCTCCCAGAGTCCTCTCTGTCCAGCCACCCTTAGTCTGCTGTGTTCTCAGCCTGGTGAACTCTCCACTCTCTCCTAACCAGGCAAACGCACCCCCAGCACAGCCAAATCTTTTACATTCTGAGCCAGCCAACACTTGTTGGGGGCCTCAGGACTTCTCACCTTAGTTATTTCACCTGATTCTCACATTCACTCCAGAGAAATAAGTATCCTGAACCCCGTGTCCAGGTGAGAAAACAGAGATCAGAGAGCATGACTTGTTCAAAGTCAAAGCCAGGAAGTAGGGAAGCTGTTTCTTGCAACCTGATCCTGGGAAAAAGCCCATTTTCTTACTGTGCACACCCATGGGTACTTTAGCATCAACAGAAGATTACTGTAGGAGGGAGGTATTTTCCCGGAGAGTGAGAGGGGTCTGCAAGTTCAAGTTCAAAGGGCTGAGACCTGGTGACAATCGTAGCTGATATTTTCTGAATACTGAATACCACGAGTGCCTTCTCTAATGACTCCCCATGAGCTGATGACGTGGGGGGCTTTATTTCTCAAATCCTTAGGTGAGAAAACGGAAGCTTGACCTAGTCCAGTGATGGCGAACCTATGACACGCATGTCAGAGGTGACACACAAACTCATTTTTTTGATTGATTTTTCTTTGTTAAATGGCATTTAAATATATAAAATAAATATCAAAAATATAAGTCTTTGTTTTACTATGGTTACAAATATCAAAAAATTTCTATGTGTGACACGGCACGAGAGTTAAGTTAGGGTTTTTCAAAATGCTGACATGCCGAGTTCAATAGGTTCGCCATCACTGGCCTAGTCCATCGACTTACCAGGTGGTCAAGTTCACTCATCAAGGACAGGATGGCAGCGCTTGCTCGGGGCTCTCCCGCCCTGTGGATCCAGACACCCCAGCTGCTGAGGCAGGCAGATAAGCAGCTGGATCCTGCTGTTGTTTCCCTGCAAGGCGGAGGAAGGGGAAAAGGACCGCTTCTGTCGGAAACGCTTCTGCATTCTCCAACACTAGACTAGAGCCATCCATCTAGATGTGTTCTGGCGGGGATCTGGCAGGTTGCTAAGGAAAGGGCTGCTGAAAGCCAGGAGCCCTGGGAGGACTTGTGTTTTGTCTCATCTACAACCCTTTCTTACTTCAGGGTGGCTGGATACAGAGGACTGACCCTGTTGCAACCCATCCTCCCCGTCCCCTTGTCCCCTCTCTCAGGGGCCTCATTGGCCTGGAACACATTTTGATCATTGGACAATTCAGACACAGTGACCAAGTGGTATTGATGGCATAACAATTGACCTTGATAGAAAGGGAAATTTTGGAAACATTGACTCTGCATGTGTGAAAGTGGTTGCTGCCTGGCATTCTGTCTCCAAGTTTAAGAACAATCAGGCTAGGGGACCTCAGATACCATGTAGGCCGCCTCCTTACTTTCATAGTTGAAGCAACAGAGGCCCTGACAGCGCACACTACTTGCCCAGGGCTGGTGGGTGTCCCCACTGCGATCAGGAAAAACCTGGTGTGATAAAGATGTGAGAGCTGCACGTCTGCCACACTCCCACCAGCAGGAGCAGGGCTCAGTCATGGTGGACTGAGTGGGTACACACACGGATGAAGAAATGGTGTTCTGTGGCTCCCGGAAAAGGAGCACATGGTAGCCACAGGGATGGCCCTGGGCCTCTTAAACAGCAGAAGGAAGAGTCCTCAGTGGGACCAGAAAGGATGTGCAGGTTGAGTTCTCAGGGAAGCAAACCCTGAAGTGGGAATAGCATGCAGGATGCATCATGGGCATGTTCCCCTGATCACCTTTGGGAAGGGGCTAGAACAACACAGGGTGGGCTGAGAGAGAGGCAGGCCTGCAATGCCAGCTGGCCAGTCGGAGGCTCCAGCACATCCTGTGAGGAGCTGTGAGGCATGAACCTTAGCAGTTGTCCTAGGAGAGGCAAATAGCCCATGCCTTTGACCCCCCATATTTTGGAAGCCATTCCTCATGAACGGGGAGTGAATGGATGAGGTGGCTCTCTGTAGCTGAGATAAACCACCAGGGAGCTCCAGGCAGCTGAGGGGGGAGCTGGGCATGCCCCCTTCATTGCTGAAGGGCGTCCAGGAGTGGGTCCCTAACACCCTCTGCACCCACCCCTGCAGCATTAGCATCTCGAAAGATTGAGTCACATCTAGCAGGAATTTGGAGCCAGCTGCCTTCCTGCAGATGCCACTGCAACCTCCCCAGCCTTCACACCATGTTAGCACCACCAATGGTGCCCACCCAGAGTAACAGAACTTGGAAAGGATGCTCATTTGCTGACATCTTTCAGGGCTACTGTGTGAATGATTCTACTGGGGAAGTTGAGGGAGACAGGCCAGGCAGCCAGCAGTCCATCAGGCCAGGAGCAGCTGTTTCTGCTATGACTAGCAGAACTGAACTTCTCCCCTCTCAGCGTCTCTGACAGGAGATCCTTAGGCTCTGCTTGGACCCAGGCAGCGATGGGAACGTGGGCACCGCACAGAGCGGGTCCCATGGGCAGCATTGGAGAGTCGCTGGTTACTACTGAGCTGAGGTTTGCTCAGCTTCCACATTGGTCCTAGAACTCTCCTCTGGGGACAAACGGAAATCTGCCTGATATTTTTGTGTTGTGGTCTTCAGACACATGGACTGAATCTCTGATTCCATCTTGTTTTGCCATCAGAGCCTTTGAGGAGGAAGCACATGGGGAGGTAGCCAGGCGCTTGCATGTGGCCAAGTGTCCTTGCCGACCAAGGTAAGGATTCCGGATTTCCCCCGCTAGCTGTGGTGGGAAACCATTGGGGGTTCTTTCATCTTTCTGTCTTGTTATTCAAATGTAATGTGCATACAGGAAAGTGCCCAAATTAATAGATCTATAGCTTATTGGGGTAGTCATTGATCTTAACAGTATCAAATCTTCCAACCCATGAATATACATTTTTTTAAAATATATTTTATTGATTTTTTACAGAGAGGAAGGGAGAGAGATAGATAGTTAGAAACATTGATGGGAGAGAAACATCGATCAGCTGCCTCCTGCACATCTCCCACTGGGGATGTGCCTGCAACCCAGGTACATGCCCCTGACCGGAATCGAACCTGGGACCTTTCAGTCCGCAGGCTGATGCTCTATCCACTGAGCCAAACCGGTTTCAGCAATATACAATTCTTTTAATAAAATTTAAAAAATGTATTTATTCTTTTAAGTTATTTAGATCTTTAATTTTGTCCAGCAGTGTGTTGTAGTTTTCAGTGTACACATCTTGATTGGTTGAATTTATTACCAAATATTTTACTTATTTGGAAGCTGCGTTAAATATAATTTTTAAGTTTTATGTACCGTAAAGTTTTTAAGTTTTCTTAATTTCTTTTTTTCAGGTTGTTTATGGATAATGTGTAGAAATACAACTATTTTTGTGTGTTGATCTTTAATCTTGTAATTTTGCTGTGTGTTTATTAGCTCTAACAGGTTTTTTCTGTGGGATCTTTCAGGTTTTCTACACATAATCACCTGAGAATAGAGATGCTTTTACTTCTTTCTTTTTAAATTTTGATTTGGTTTTGGGATGAATTATGTGCCCCCCAAATTTAGAGAGAAAGGGAGAGAGAGAAAAATTTATATTTTGAAGCCCTAACCCCCAGCACCTCAGTATGGGTGCTCGGAGATAGGTCCGTGAAGGAAGAAATTAAGCTGAAATGAGGTCATCTAGATGGGCTCTAATCCAATCTGACTGGTGTCCTTACAAGAAGAGGAAATTTGGACATAGGGTATATGTGCTCAGAGAAAAGACCGTGTGAAGCAGCAGCAAGGGCATGGCCATCTGCAAACCCACGAGAGAGGCTGCAGGAGAATCCCAACGCACTGACCCCTTCATCTTAGACTTCTAACTCCCAGAACTGTGAGCAATACATTTCCATTGTTTAAATCCCCCCATCGGTGGTACTCTGTTATGCCCGCCCTAGTCAATGAACACAGACAGATACCTTTGTTTTCCTTTTTTTGTTTGTTTTACTTTTGAATAGCAACAATGACCCCACAGGAAATGGTGCCTTGTCTCTTTTGTGCCCCAGGAAGCCAGATCAGGTCTGGCACATGCACCTTTGTGGCCTAATGGGGTCCTCTGATCAGGCAGGGGCTGGGGTGTGGCTAATTTTAAGCAAATATGACATTGGTTCTGTGTAAGCTGCAGAGGACCTGCTTCCCTTGATCTGTCACTTCTCACCGGGAAGCTTCAGTCTGCCCCCAAGCCTCCTGCTTCCACATCCAGACCCAGGATGTCGAGCAAATGTGTCCCTCCCAGGGAGAGGTGCTGTATGGCATCTCCTTTGATTGTTGCATCTGCTCCATGATCATTGCCGGGTCACACGCCAGGTCTCTGCCAAGTTAAGGCTCTGACTCGAATTTTCGGACAGAGAACGTTTAGGTCTTACACACATGTGGGGAGGAAACCTTATTCTGGAAAATGAGTTCTCTTGGCAGGGCTGGCCAGAGTTATGCTTCCCGTGCTATTTGTCCTTCCTGTGAAATGAGACTAATAATGCAGGCCACTCATTCCCCCTGGGAGCCAGAGGTGGCCAATCCAAGAGGTTGTAAGTGCAACAGGAAGAAAGGACAACTTGGTGAAGATCCCTTTTTCAGACACTGCCCCCTTCCAGGTCCTTCGATTTGGGGCTGAGAAGCCATGTCTCAGCGTGGAGACAGCCCTCCTGTGAGAGCATGCACTGGGGCAAGAACAAGAAATGCCTCTGTGTGTGTCTGAAGGCTGAAGTGGTCCCAGCCTCTGCTGCATTTCCCTTTAGACCAGCGGTTCTCAACCTGTGGGTTGCAACCCCTTTGGCGGTCGAACGACCCTTTCACAGGGGACGCCTAAGACCATCCTGCATATCAGATATTTACATGACAATTCATAACAGTAGCAACATTACAGTTGTGAAGTAGCAACAAAAATAATTTTATGGTTGAGTCACCACATGAGGAACTTGATTTAAAGGGCCAGAAGGTTGAGAACCACTGCTTTAGACAGAGTCAGCCCTCAATTTGACTGTGGCTTGTCCATTCATGGCTCATTTTTAGGTCCATGATTCTTCTTTGGCTCAGACTTTGAATCTGAGCTGTAAGAGCTATGTTTACTTTCATGTTCCCTCAGTTTCCACATTTGTAAAATGGGGATGCTAATACCTGCTTCATGGTGCTATAGTGAAGATGAAATGAAATAGTGGTTGTAAATATTGGATATAGCATGTCCTAGGGAATTCATTCTAAGAAAATAAGAAAATAATTATGTTCAAAAATGTTCACCAAAAAGTGGTATTTTTTAGAGGGCATCATTGGAAACAATCTCAGTGTTTAGCACTAGGGGATTTGTTACATCCATTGAGGTACATCATATTGTAAGATGCCAGGATGTAGTCTCTACAAATGGTGATGCAGGTGTACTTTCAGTGACATGCAAGGGTGTTCACAAGAGATGGTAAATTTATAAAAATAAATAGATTATGAAACTTTTTCTTTAGAATGGTGTTTGGTAGAGGGGCCATATTAGTCATGCAAATCATTCTTTTTCTGTCTTTTTTTTCAAATGGGAACTTTTTTATTTCAAGAAAAATGATTTTAAATATAATAATGTTACATGCAATAAACATTAATATTTTAAGAAAAACTATCTTAAATATAATAATACATGCAATAAACATTAATATCTCAAGAAAATGATTTTAAATATAATGTTACATGCAATACATACCAATTATTCAAGAAAAACGATTTTAAACATAATAATATTACATGCAATAAACATTAATATTTCAAGGAAAAAAGGATTTTAAGTATAATAATATTACCAAAACTGTACTAACATAGTATGATATCACAAAAGTTGTAGGAAATATTAAAATATGCAAATAACAGGATTACTTCTATTATATTCTAAAATATTCTTTTTCCCCTCTGGCTCTATTTTTGTTCATCAGTTTATGTTGTTCATTATATTCCACAAATGAGTGAGATCATGTGATATTTATCTTTCTCTGACTGGCTTATTTTGCTTAGCATGATGCTCTCCAGGTCCATCCATGCTGTTGTGAATGGTAAGAGTTCCTTCTTTTTTACCACAGCGTAGTATTTCATCGTATAGATGTACCAGTTTTTTAATCCACTCATATGCTGATGGGAACTTAGGCTGTTTCCAAATCTTAGCTATGGTAAATTGTGCTGCTATGAACATAGGAGTGCATAGTGATTGGTGTTTCTGATTTCTTTGGATATATTCCTAGAAGTGGGATTATTAGGTCAAATGGGAGTTCCATTTTTAATTTTTTGAGGAAACTCCATACTGTTTTCCACAGTGGGTGCACTAGTCCGCATTCCCACCAGCAGTGCAAGAGAGTTCCTTCTCCGCATTCTTGCCAGCACTTGTTGTTTGTTGATTTGTTGATGATAGCCATTCTAACAGGTGTGAGATGGTACCTCATTGTCATTTTGATTTGCATCTCTCAGATAATTAGTGACTTTGAGCATGTTTTCATATATCTCTTTGCCTTCTTTATGTCCTTTTCCAAAAAGTGTCTATTTAGGTTCTTTGCCCATTTTGTTCATTGGATTGTTTATCTTCCTTTTGTTAAGTTGTATGAGTCTAATCATTGTTTTTCTATCCATATATCTCCTCTTGCTCATGCCCCAGTGGCCAGCTTTGTCTTAGCTGTGTTGAGAAGAGCAGGATGGATAGCTGAGCCAACCAGATTCATTCTTTTGAGAACAGACAGTGCTGAGTACAGGTTCCTTAGAGAGGGACAACTCAGGGAGGGAGGCAATGAGGCTGGTAGAGAGAAAAGGCCCATGGCCCCAGGAAGAGAGAGAGGGGGAGATAGAGAGAGTAAGAATGGCAGTTAGAAACCTTGTTATTGTCATGGAGCTCAGCTGCATTTACCCCCAACATTATCACCAAGCGATGCCTTCATGTCCCACTAAGAAATTTCCTTTTTGCTGGACATAGCTTCTATTCTTTGCAACCAAATGAAGTCTGACAAGACAATGATCCACTAACACAGGTGGTTGAAATGCCTATTGCTGGGTAGAGCTATTTCATATAATTGAAATTATTTTTCTGAACTTCTCAGTATTTTCTACATTTCCTACAGTGATTATTCATGTATTAGTTGTATTAAAAAAAAAGTAGAAAGGATATCCACCTGGAAAATAGATTGACAGATTTTATAATGTTAAACTTTAACTTACCAGCAATTCCACTCGGAGGTATTTACCTGAGAGAGAGGGCAACATATGTCCACACAAAGACCTGTCTGTACTCGAGTGTCCACTGCAGCTCACTTCACAACAGCCCCAGCCTAGAAGGGCCCCGTGTCCAATTGAATGTTTAAACCAACAATGATACATGCTGGATGAGATACTAATCAGCAATGAAAAGGAGTGACCTACCGAGGGTGCAACACTGTAACACCGACCAAAAGAAGCCAGACACAAAGGACAAACATGCTGCATGCTTCCATTTCTGTGAAATGTGGAATAGCTGGAACTTATGTGTGGTGGCAGAAAGCAGATGGGTGGTTTCCTGGGCAGGGGTGATGAGGGTGATTTCTAAGGGACATGGGGGAACTTTTGGTTATAATGAAAATAGTCAATATCTTAATTGGGCTGGTAGTTACACTGGAGTAAAAGTTTGTCAAAACTCATTGAATTGGCCCTGGCCGGCTTGGCTCAGTGGATAGAGTGTCAGCCTGTGGACTGAAGGGTTGCAGGTTTGATTCTAGTCAAGGGCATGTGCCCGAGTTGCAGGCTTGCAGGCTCGATCCCCAGTAGCTGATCCCCAGTAGGGGGACTCCAGGAGGCAGCCTATCAATGATTCTCTCTCATCATTGATGTTTCTATCTCTCTCTCCTTCTCCCTTCCTCTTTCTGAAATCAATAAAAATATATTTTAAAAAAATTCATTGAATTGTACACTAAATAGTCTATTTTATTATATGTAAATCAAACCTATAGTGCATTGAGAAATTAGTCACAAAGTAGAATAAAGTAAGAAAAACACCCTGAGAGGACACATTTGGTCATTATTAGTTGCTAAAATATCTTAGCATGCATTCATTGGGTGTGGATGACCAATCAGATGTGGCCCAGGACAGGTAGGTTGGACTCAGGATGGAGGTCAGGAAGGTAGGGAGAGTCAGTCTGGAGATGCAGAGGAAAGGGGTCGGTGTCATTGTCATGGGTGGTCCTGGGCCCCCAGGCAGGTCAGAGGAAGAATGTGAAGCCACCGTAATTATGAAGAGAAGTGTGAGGATAAGATGTAAGACCTTCCCTTTCACAGGCCATGCAGTACCTGTGTCAGTTCCCCCTGTCTCCCCTCCCCCTCACCAGATCAGGGCAAACAGGTTAACTCCACTTCCCACTGCCCGGACCTTGTGTCCCTGGGGAAGTCTGCTGGGGTACAGGATGCAAGTGTGGGAGAATGAACACTCCTCTCTCCCAGGAGCAGACCTGGAAAATGACTCATGGGGGTGGGGCAACTCAGAGGTGCATGCCTACACTGGCTCCTCGTGTTCCCAGAGGGATTGAGCCTCAGTTGATCCTCCCTCCCCTGTTTGTCAGCATGCCCTGTGTGGGCCATCCTCCCTCCCCTGTCTCACTTCCCCACTTCCCTACTCCTTTATCCTGTGATCAGATAACCTACTTAAGGCCACAACCTTGGCTTCTTTTGCCCTTTCCGGTGTCCCTGGAGACACGGCCTTGTGCAGTGACATGGGCTGTGGACTAAATGTTCATGTCGCCCCAAATTCATATGTTGAAACCTATTCTCCAAGGAGATGGTGTTTGGAGGTAGAGCCTTTGGGAGGTGATTAGGTCATGAGTCCTCAGGAAGGGGATTCATGCCCTTATCAGAGAGACCCCAGAGATGTCCCGGGTCTTTTCTGCCATGTGAGGTCACAGTGAGAAGGGAGTCATCTAAGAATCAGGGATAGAGCCCTCAGCAGAAACGGAATCTGCCAGCACCATGATCTTGGATGTCCAGCCTCCGGAACTGTGAGGCCTGAATGTCCATTGTTTATTTCCACTCAGTCTATAGCACTTCATCATAGCAACCCAAATGCACCAAGAAGGCTTTGCCACCATCAGTTGTCTGAGGTCATTGCTATGACAGCCCAGGTCCTCACTGTCTTCTGCTCTGACAACTGCTTCCCTGGAGCACTTCTTGTGGTTTAGAGCAAAGATCTCAGGTTCTTTCATCAGGGCTCAGACCTGTGGTTTAGAGGTCATTAACCCCACGGGGAATCCCAGGGTCCAGCTACCATGCCTCCTGTGGGGGCGCTGGGAGACTGCCCTCTCAGAACCCTCCTTCTAGATAAAAATTGCTTTCCATTCAGTGCTGCTGTTGAGAGTTAGGCAAAAAAGGGAAAAGCCCCTAAATGTACTAGCAAAGTCCTTCCGAGATGCAAGCCTGCAGAGATGGAACTGCTGAAACAGTTTGCAGCATTTAACAAAGGAGAATGCAAAACACAACACACAATGAAACACAACAAACCCCGAAGCTGCCACGCACCCAACAATTGCTAGTTCCTCTTCTCAGGGGCCACAGAAGGACGATGGCCTGGGAAAACCCCATGCGAGGACAGGACACCCTGCAGGCGTCCTTCCTCAGGGGGACTGGCCGAGCTGCCCCCTGCATGTCAACACATTCACACTCCAGATGTCAAGATGTAATTTGTTTGTCTTTGGTGGGGAGAGTCAGCAACGTGTATCTTGGCATGCCAGATGTTTTTTGCTTGCACTTCTCAATTAGCGTTTTCTAAAATCAAATTTCTGAAAAAGTAAAACCAAGAGGGCTGGAGTGGTGGCAGAAATCTCATGAGATATTATTTTCCAATCTGACTTCTCTGGCCCACTTGACCTTTCCACTTGCCCTCTTATCCCTGCAGTGGCCTGGTCACTGTAGGCAACCTGGCCGTGACTTGCCCACCCCTGGCATCTCCACCTAACTTCCCACGGCATGTGGCCTCTTCCCAGGGCCCTGGGAGGCTGAGCTACCTGCACTCTTGGTGGTTCACATCCTGGTAGCAGCAGCCAAGCCCCAAGGGAGCTGGTCAGTACACATCCAGCACCCTTGCCCTCGGCTGGAGTAACACTGAGGCTCAGGATTTGCACAGTTGCTAGAGTTTCTCTAGGGATGAAGCTCATTGCCCATCTAATACCGCTGGCTTGCTGGGCTCCATCACTGGCCGCCTTCCTCATACATCAGTCCCCTCATTTCCCTGCCAGCACGCCTGTACTTTCCTAAGAAACTGCTTTTCACAGTCCTGGACCGGATTTGGGGGAATCCAAGGCAGAGCACATGGCTCTGATTTCGTTTCCTAAAGCAGGTCTGACATGTTACATCTGGGACCACACCTGCAGGGTTGTTTCACCACTTCTAGGAAAAAAACAAAGCCCTTTGCTTGGTGCAAGGACCTTTTCTCATTCGTCCCCATGCTTCCCTACCAACCTCGCCTCATGCCCTGTACCCTGTGGCATTCCAGGTGCCCCTTGACCCTCTCCTGCTCCTGCCTGCCTCTGCACTCCACACACTTTCCTTGTCAACAAGAATGTCAACAAGAAGTGTCTTGTTCTAGTGGACCCAACTCAAGGCCCATCCATCTCTTTTTGTGGCCTCCTCTGATTCCCCAAAGTTCCTGTTGGCTCCTCTGTGCTTCTAGAGCTCTCGGCGACTAAATATGGCATGTGTTCATGTGGTGGTGTATTCCTGGGCTCACAGCAAGCCCCTTCACCAATGCCCGGTGACTGGACTGTCCTTTCCTTGTCCACTGGGGATGGTCTTATTCCTCATATACCTCTGTGGTTAACTAAAGGGGCTGACTCTTTTTTTAAAATTTTTTAAAATTCTCATTCCAGATGTTTTTATTGATTTTAGAGAGAGGGAGGAATGATGAAAGAGAGAGAGAGAGAGAGAGAGAGAGAGAGAGAGAGAGAGAGACATTGGTTGGTTGTCTCTGGTACTGGCCCTGACTTGGAATCAAACCTTTTGGTGTATGGGACAATGCTCCAACCAAATGAGCCACCTAGCCAGGGCAAAGGGTGACTCTTGTAACATTTTTTAAAAAATAAGTTTTTAGAAAGAGAGGAGCTCATGGGCCTTATGTCCTACTCTTTCCCTACTCATCCCGGCCAGAAGGTGCCCACCTCAGCCTCAGTCACACACCTCTGTGGGACGTAAGTGCTAGAGCCCAATGCCTCCTTGTTCAGCTGTCTGCTGGCTTGTCATCTGTAGACTAGAACGTACGGCCCATGAGCATGGAGCCTTTTCTTGTCATCTCTGTGTCCATTCTCAGCACCCGCCACAGTGCTGGTCCGGCACTTGGAGGACATTAGCGCCTGGATGCATGTTAGTGGTCAATTCTCAAAGCATCTGTGCAGCCAGAGACCAAACACAACCACATGGACCCGAGACCGACACTCAGGCCTCATTGTCTGGCACCCTCAGGCGATGAGTAAAAGGTTCCACACTGTGCAAGTTTAGGAATTCAAGTACATTTGAACAAGTCAGGTGCAGTACAGACATCGTTCTAAAAGACATTAAA
Organism: Myotis lucifugus; assembly: GCF_000147115.1. Taxonomy (NCBI): domain Eukaryota; kingdom Metazoa; phylum Chordata; class Mammalia; order Chiroptera; family Vespertilionidae; genus Myotis; species Myotis lucifugus. Next base: position 967,438 of record NW_005871262.1, on the reverse strand, counting down.
GACAGACGTCTTCATCTTTAGGAAATCAGTGCGCTGCACAGATGCCAGTCTTCCTGAGGGATCAGCGTCAGGCCCACAGCTTGGGCTTTGTTGTCGTGGGCGAGAGAAGGCCGGTTACTGCCTCGTCCGGCACACTCAGTGTGGCTGCCAGTGGGCGGAGGTCCCTGGGCAGGCTCTGGCCACAGCGCCTGTCGCCACCGTGATGGGAGCTGCTGCGACAATGTATGAGGGTGGGGGCACACCCCAGCGATGCCGAGCTGCTCCCTCTGCCCCTAGCACCGTGACTCCAGCCCCCAACACTCCACAGGGGACAAGCTCCCAGCCCCCCTTACCCCTACCTTCAAAGCCATTTTCTCCTCAGTGGGAAGGGTCACATCAGGTTTGTTCTGATGAGAAATTTCATGCCTCTTTCTCCTCAAGGACACAGACTGTTACAAAAACAATTAAAAACAATTTTAAAAGCTACTCTTTGAGCCCAGCAGGTGTGGCTCAGCAGTTGAGTGTCAACCCAGGAACCAAGAGGTCATGGGTTCAATTCCCGGTCAGGGCACATGCCTGGGGTGTGGGCTCAATCCCCAGGAGGTGGCGTGCAGGAGGCAGCTGATTGATATGTCTCTCACATCAATGTTTCTCTTTCTCTCTCTCCATCTCTCCCCCTTCCTTTCTCGAAATCAATGAAAACATATTTTTAAAAAAACTACTCTTTGAGGCTAAGCATTATGGTGGGGAGGGGCACGAAGGAAAGGGCAGGGACAGAGGTGGCACAGGGAATAAAACTGGGGAAAACAGAGGAGGAAGAAGGGAGAGAAGCGAGGAGGGAGGAAGAGGGAAGGAGAGAGAGATGGGGGCTGGGGTGGGCCACTCTTCTCTCCCAGAGCAAAGGGAAGAATCATGAGGCACACCCACCAGACGTTTGGCCAATTGGGATGGAGAAAGGAATAATATTTGTGTAGCAGATATTTCAGGAATGTGTGCTCTTATTCTCACAGCTGACAGCTTTTCCCTAGAGAATGTCCCAAATAGACAGAACTTTCAGGGTTAGAAAACACTCGGCGCAGCCAGGGTCCACCCTGGGCAGCCTTTTACCTCTGCCTGGGAGGGGGGTGGACAATCTGCAAAGGAGACATGTCTGGAAGGCCCAGCGCTGGGGCATCAGCGCCCGCTCCTAGGTAGCAGCTCGCTGTGTTGGGCGCTGAGAGCCAGGACGGCTCGGGCAGGAACCATGGGACTGGTTTGGGTTTTCCTGACCTCCCCGTCTTACTGTTCTGCCACCAGACAGGCTGCAGCGGGGAGAGACACGGAGACTAAGTCCTGTTGAGTACAGGGGTGGATGGCTGGACCTTGTGGTTTCTGGAGGCCATGGGACTGTGATTTGCTTGAGTCCCTGCTCCTGCGGCCTGTGTGTCCCCTGGCTGCCACCACTCAGCCTGCAGGTGGCCCAGCGCAGGTTAGAGGAAACTTGAGGATTCTCCAGGGCAGTGCTGTCAAACCTTGTTGCTCATCAGAATCATCTGGATTAAATCCAGATGTCCAAGCTCCACCCCAGTCCTGAGAAATCAGAGTTTTGGGGCGGCGGGGCGGGTGGTGGTGGAGGGGGGTCTAGTAGCAGCATTTTGGGGAGTTTTCCAGGTGATGTTGGAATGCAGAGAAGGTTGGCGGGCAGACAGGCTGTGACTCCTGGCTGTGCAGGGAGGAAGAACTGAGATGGCTTTTCTGGGTTACGAACGTATGCCCGGACCCTGTTCACGTCACCTCCCTAGTGTTTCTCAACTGCCGGTCTCATTGTCACCCAGGGCTGCTGTTGTCCCTGGGCTTGGGCAGGGCCTTCCTCTTTGGATTTCCTGCCTTGCTCCTCACGTCCAACAATGTCACCATCATTTATGCAACCCCCTGCCCCAAGCTTAATAAACGTCAACAATCTCCCCTTGCTTTTAGGACAAAGACAAAACTGGTAAGACTGGCCTCCAGGCTCTGGCCTCCCTCACAGCATCTCTCTGGTCCACTTTCTTCCTCCTGCAACCACAGTGACCTCATCGTTCAGTTCCTCAATTGTGCCAACCTCGTCTGACTCGGAGGTTTGCACATGCTGATCCCTCTTCTGAACACTCCATTCCACCCTCCAAGCCATTTCACCTTCAGATTTCAGTGCAGCACCACCTCCTCCAGGAAGCATTCCCTGACCACCATCCCTGCAACCACTCACAGCAGACACACTGCCCACCGGCGCCTCGCAGCCTTTCTCACTATGTGTGGGTGTGGGTGCATATACATGTATGTGTGTGTGTATGCATGCTTGCACACACACACACACACACACACACACACACACATCTGGCTTTGGGGCCAGCATCATCCCCCTGGCGGATATGCCAGCTCCGTGAGAGCCCATACTGGCAACATGGTATCTGTTTGTCTGCCACTGTACCCACAGCACGTTGCATGGAGCCCAGCTCATGGTAGATGCTCAAGAAATCTTTGTTGACTGAAGAATGGATTCTTCTCTCTGATCTGGTGAGAAGATCCTCACTGTTTGCCTCTCCATCTCTGACCCCCCTGAGGGTCCCCCATAGGGCTTACACGTGTCTTTATAGAGCCTCCTTTGGACAGCTGGCCTGGAGCCTGGTGAGGCACCACTGCTACTGCTAAGTCTTCCCAGCTGTCAGCCTGGGGCTGGGGCTGGGGCATGTGCTTTCTGTGGGACCCTGCCCTCAGGATGCTTCTGGAGCTCCCATGGGGCCAGACGTCAGATCTGTGGCTCCTTCTTTGGGACGTCCTCCCTGGGCTCAGCCTTTATCCTTGAATGTTAGATCTGCTTTTCGAAAACTGTCAAATACTTAATTGCATGTCAAATAGTGTGTGTGTGGGGGGGGGGCGTGGATGGTGGGGGGGTACACTGTTTGGCTGTAAAGGATCTGAGGCTGTTAAACGGGCGCAGTGGTGATTCCTAAGGGAAAAGATGAAGCATGTGCACTGTGATTCCGTTTGTGGTCCCACAGCCTCGCTGCAGAGGAACAAGCCACACCTGGCTGGGCAGCTACCGCCTGCAGGACACTTGGTGGCCATGCTGACGCCCACTCTCTTCCCCTCACAGGGGACACCTGCCCAAGACCCAGTGGGTTCTATGTGACCAGCCAATGCTGTCCCTCCTCTCCTCTCCTCCTCAGACAAGGCCTTCCTCACCTCCTGGGGAGAGAAGGGCCTCCCTCCTTGCCTTCTTGCTACAGAAGGCTTTCACAGCAAGCGCCTTCCCAGGGCTCCGGAAGCCTGGCCAGCAGAGGGCGCAGTGCCCTGCCTCTGGGAGCCAGGAGCAAGTGCAGCACCTCTCCGGGCCCTGGTTGTCCTAGTCTCACACTTGCCAGGCTGCCCTAGCTCAGGGAGGGAGGGGCCTGTCAGGAGCTTGCCGAGGGACAGTGTCCTCAAGGGAATTCCCAGCAGTGACTCTCCCGGAGAGGGGGTCCCGCAAGTAGGGATCCTCGAGCTGGGTGCCCAGATGCCTCTCTGCCACTGCTTCTGCTGTGAGCCCTGGCCCCTCGTCCAGGCCCCTCTGTCCCAGGGGCAGATCAAGGCCCATCTGATTCCACATCTGTCTGTGGGTGGCAGAGGCCGGGAGTGCTACGAGGCTCCAGGAGGGACCCCGATCCAGCCTCCCTGCTTGCCGTGGCATGGGGGTAGGACGGGCAGCAGCCAGGTTAGCTGACACATGCTGCTGAGCACCTCCAACATGCCAGTCACAGAGCCAGGCACCAAGAGAACCAACACGTGTACCATGTACCGCGCTGTGTACGTGCTGTGTGGGAAGCCCAGGCAGTCAACGTGCATTTGCCTGAATTACTTTAAATTACAAATATGATGAGCACAGTAAACAACAAGGTGCGTGAGAGGATGACTTGGGGTTCTACCTGCTCAGGGGCGGGGAGGCTGCTCAAGGAAACCTGCCTCCTTTTGGAGGAAAAGTGCCAGGGCTCGACCTCACTCGTGCCAAGATTGCCACCTCCGTGCCAGCTGTGCCTTCGGCAGACATCCTGGCTCCACTCTCCCTGCAGTGCAACTGCACCCACCTTCCAAGCCCTGGTTAAGACCCTTTCCCTGCCCACACCCGCCACCACTCCAGGCCCAGGCAGAACCCTTCCACTCAATGTCCACCGTCACCAGCACTGGCGACGTCACGCATGTCACTCTGTAGGACAAGCTGGGTGTGAACTCCTTGAGGACGGGTATTCCAGGTTGGAGGAGGTCTGGGTGGCTCAGTATTACCCAGCTCAGCGCGGGGGCCCCCAGGAGACATAAGTGAGCCAAGATGGGGTTAAAGCTGCACAGCTTTTACTAAGGGAACCGCCTGTGTGAGGGAAAAGGTGGAGGGAGCCCGGACAGCTGGGTTTCATCATCTCCTCGCAGCCTGGGGTTAAGGGAGGTGGGGCCCGCCAAAGGCAAACATCTGCCCGAATGTCGCATGTTTGCACAGACATTTCCTGTGCTCGTGCTCACATGCCAGCGTTGCTCAAGAACCTCCAGCTCAGTCACAGCGCGCTCACCCTCTGTTGGAAGCCCTGTAACCTGAAAACGGTGTCATCCCTGCCTTGTCAGACACCAGGGGCTGTGGAGGCCCCCCAGCCCCAGCCAGGGCATCAGGGACTGGAGATGGTGCTGTACTTGCCTCATTCATCTTCCCGCATTCATCTCTCCTCCCACACCTGCCCAGGTGCCATCCAAGATGGCTACAGGCAGGGGTGGCGCAAAAGCGACCTAAAACACTGGTTTGGTGGCACAGTCTCTTCCATGAATTTCCTCAGGCAAAGACCCTGGGGCATCCCATCCCCCAACCCTGAGCCCTGAGAGAATGCAGGTGAAGGGTCAGGGCTGGTTAGCTCTGTGTCTCAGGGAGGTCCTGGAGGTGACACCCCCAGGATAGGAGACTGTGAGTGGAAGACACCCCGGGTTGGCACGCGTGAGCGGTGGCTTTTCTTTGCAGGAATCCGCAGAGCTTGCCAAGGAAGTGCTATGGCAACAAGCTTCATTCACGTGAAAAATGACATTTCCAAATCGCATCCTCGTGCGCCGCTCTCCCTGAGGCGTTGCCTGAGAAGGAGAGCTCTGCCGGTTACGTCTCAGCTGCATCTCGTGCTTGCCCCCAGGCGGGCTATGCTGGGCGGTCAGGTTCGGGATGCAGGGACTGGAGAGGACAGAGAAAGACAAGCCTGGATGAGCAGGAAGGGAAGGAGACACTGGCTTCTTGGATCAGCCTCTGAGCTTTCCTCTGTTTTTGCAAAATTTAGGTACTGGACAAAGAGGAGAGACAACTTCTCAGCCACTGCAAAATGCGGATAGAGGCAGACGGGGGATTAAAATAGGAGAGTAATCAGAACTTTGCCATTTAAAGTGACAAGCTACAGCCTGGCCAGTGGTTGAGCATTGACCTATGAACCAGGAGGTCACGGTTCAATTCCCAGTCAGGTCACATACCCGGGTTTCGGGCTCTATCCCAAGTAGGGGGTGTATATTAGGCAACTGACCAATGATTCTCTCTCATCATTGATGTTTCCCTCTCTCCCTCTCCCTTCATCTTTGATATCAATAAAAAAATAGGTTTTTTTTAAAAAGGCATGCTGTCTGGGCTGAGGAGGTGTCTCCTCTCTGCTTTAAATTCCAGTGAACCTGCTGTGGAAATAAATTATAAAAAGAGATAATGTCTGCCGCAGACAGCCCCAACGTATATGCAGCCCTGTCGATTTCCAGCTGCTTTCCGGGGCCCCTGCCGGCTCTGGGTGAGAGGAATGCGCACCAGCATTGCCAGGCTCCCGGGCACTTAGGACAGAACAGCCCTCTGTGCAGCTGAGAGCCGACGTGCCAGGAAACTGAACGCTAGTGACAAGATGGATGAGCCTCATCAGCCAGAGGAAAGGCCAACAATGGGGACTGTAAATTGTCCTTGGTAAGTAATCATAAAAGTGGCTGTCCCCTCCCCTGTCCCCAGGCCAGGCCTCCCACCCTACCCCAGCCTGCTGCTCTCCCGGCCCTGGTGGCTCCCCAGGCCGGGAGTGGCCTCCTTCTAAGCCGCCCCTCCCAACGCGCTGCCCACACTTCCTCGGTATTTCCCTTCTTTAAATGAGGCCTCACCCCCTTCCTGTTTTCCTGGTCACTCAGGCCTCCAGCCCAGGGAAGGGAAATGTTAACCTAAACCCTTTTCTTTGTTTCCACTCACGCTACATGCCTTAGCACTAGATCCCATCCATGAGAGGAAGAACTGCCACTGTGTTTAAAAGATGGGGTGCAGCCCAGCCAGTATGGCTCTGTGGTTGAGTGTCGACCTATGAACCATGAGGTTACCAATTCGATTCCCAGTCAGGGCTCATGCTTGGGTTTCAGGCTTGATCCCCAGTAGGGGGCATGCAGGAGGCAGCTGGTCAATGATTCTCTCTCATCATTGATGTTTCTCTCTCTCTCTCCTTCCCCCTTCCTCTCTGCTAAAAAAAGAAAAAAAAATACAGGGCGCAGTGCATCCAGGACTTGTCTTCTGAAGATCACAGGATTCACTGGGACCCTAGCCTTCTGACCCACGTGGCCTGCGCAGGTGCAGCGGCAGCCGTGCCCAGGACAAGGTAGCAGGCAATCCCCATAGTACAAGCTTCAGCCATGTTTAAGTAGTGGACAGTTTAATGGCCTTCAGACTCAGACGTTAAAATGAAACATTGCGAGAAAATAATAAACAAAATGAGGTTTCTATTTTTTAGGTTATGTTCTGTCTTTAAAACACAAAATACTGCCCCAGACAAACGTTGGGCACTCATGCAGTGAACTTGCCCCCCGTTTGGGGGCAGCGCTGCTATGTTGGCACCAGTGCAGTGTCTGTTTTCCAGAATCGCTTCCATGCCTGGTAGAGAATTATAATAGCTAGTCTCTCACCCAGAAACACAGCTGGGGGTGGGGGCCGTGGAGGGGTCTGGCCCCGAAGTTTGTTCTCCATCGAGGAGGGTTATGGGATAGCTCTCCACGGGTGTGATACGTGGAAGCAGGTACATCCCTCAAGGGCTGCTTTTGACATGTTCAGATGGCCCACAGTGGCATCTGGCCTTTCCCCCACTGTCCTCTTGACCTTCAGAGACACGGGCTAGAAGAAACGTCAGAGGAGGCAGGAGGCCGTCCAGGATTTCTCCTTTCCCAATCTCTTCAGATCAGCACAGATGCATTTCCACTGAGTAAATATTTAGGTGCATGAGTGAAACAGAAGATGTTCTTGGATCAGTGGAGACGCACGGTGGCAGGGTGAGGGGCCTCACTGGTCGCCTCTGGTGGTTGTTTATTTCTTGACCGCGAGTAACTAAAACTCAGGGTCATGTGCTCTTTCTAGGGCTGCGTACATTGCGGGCATTTCCATGTCCTTGAATATCATTTAAGCTACTCTCCCTATTTTGTTGACACTGGGGCTCAGAGAAATAAAAGGATTTGCCCAAATTAACACACCCATTCAGCAAATATTTATGGACCATTTACTGGGGACCAGAGGCTGTAGCTGTGGGCATATGGGGATAAAAGCAGGGGCGTCCCCTGTCCTCCCGCACCTGGGGCTTCCTGAGAATGGGAGGATGTGACAAATTAAGCACAGAATGGAACTGGGAGCAGAAAATAACACTTCTCGGCATGTCACCTTCCAAATAAACAAAGCTGCCCGTTAGAGCTTTGCTGCCTCACTGAGATGCACATTGGAGCTGGGGCATGGCTGTCATCACCAGCCAGGTGGGTGCTGTGATCCGCACATGGCTGGGTGCTGCCGGTGAGCTAGCGGTCGGCAGAGAACCAGGACATGGTGAAATATGTTTAGCTCCATTGGGGGAAACATTACTTAATCCTTGGGAAGATTCGGAAGGCATTTAGGGATTTTGCAGGGTTTTGGGGGGGAAATTAAATAACATATATGAAAGAGATTTTTAAGGAAGTGTTAAAATATCCTTTAAATGCAATTTGTACTCTTATTTTTTTTTAAAAAAAGGATTCAAGAGAACTGTATAATAAAAGAAGTAGAGAGCATAAGATGAGTGAAAAATACGAATAAAAAATAAGCATCCTGCACTGAAAAGGAAGGGAGACAAAGCCATAAATAAAATCTGTTCTAAGAATGACTGCTGATTTATGCATATAGGTGGCAGCTGAGCTCCTGGTAGACAGGGGACTAGAGAAAGCACATCAGGCAGCTATAGAGACAGACTTCCATTTTACAGGATTCCAGAGGGAGTTCTTCCCCAACACTCCCTGGAAAACAGATGGGGACCTTCAACTGCTTTTCATTCAACTAGAAATATTGCCCATGTGGTCAGTTACCAAGCCCAGCATTATTTTTAGCAGCCTTTGGATGTTCATGATGTCTGCGTATGCTGGAATGCTGGCTGATAGGCCCTGCTTGCAGTGAGAATACCTGAATATTGAGGAACTGTTTTTAGGGACAGTGGTCAGGGTGACTTGGCTTTGTGTGTCTAGGTAGATTCCATTTGTGGGCAACGTTCTGAAATGCCCTGTCTAACCCACACCGTCCACCCTGCCATGTGTCCTCATATCACCCACCCGTGGCACAAGCCAGGTGGCTCGAGCACTAGATCCACCTCCACATTCCTGACACCATTCACCAGATTCACGTCTGTTGCTCCCCAGTTGGGTGGCCTGAGACAAAGTCTAACATCTCCGCAGAAATGGAGAGGTTGTGATAACGGTTTCCTTTCAGCTCAAATTCTCTGCCTTTCCTTCAATAATAGATTCTAGTCCCTAAGGGAAGGCCCCCGCTAAGCTCCGTGGCTGCTGACATATGAGAACTACTTCTATGAAAGTTCTTCCATTGGACTAGTCCCCTGCTCTGGCTTCGGTTATGGCCCAATGGTGGGCCTGGGCTTTCGTATTTTAATCACAGTGTTGCTAATGTTTATTTGGAAATGTTGACGACAGAAGGACACGGCACAGCTGTGCCCAACAGCTGGATCCCTACGGATTGTTAAATGCCTTGAGAATAGACTTGGTGTGACTTCTCTCAGACTCAGCCAGGCTAAAACAACACACAGTCAGATGAATTACTCCAGTTAGCTCCTTACCCCATGTGAGCTTTCTCCATGCTGTTTGATGAAAACTTTATCGTGAGAATGAGTGATCAGAAACCACGTTCATGCTCTTAAAGACAACAGCTTCCGCAGGGAGCCCACTCTGCAGGGGGTGGTTTGCAGAGATGGGGCTGGTGCTTTGTGGTGTCCTGGCTGGTGTGAGATCGCAAAGTAAAGGACTCTGTCCTGGCTCAGTCCCCACTTCCGTCCACTTGAAAGCTCCAGTGACGAGGACAAAACAATTAATGTATTAAGACTCCCTTATAGGAAACAAATCCCCACCTGTTGCTGTGGAATTGTAGGTGAAAGGGACTGAGAAAGCTTCTCACTCTTTTCTCTGTTGGGTGGTGAAAAGCAAAGGGAACCGGATCTCTGAGTTGAACCCTTTTTCTAGGAGCCTCAAATGGCCCTGGTTTTGGAGTTCATTGTCTCAGCATCTAGGATTTGCAAGGGCCCAATCAGAGCCTCATTCAGTGGGAAGGAGGCTGGCACCGGATGCAAGGGTGGTGATGGTGATAGTGGTATTTCTTTTCTTTTACAGTCCACAAGGGTGCACTTCTCATAGGGTGCCCCACCCCCATCCACCACATCTGCGGACGATCCTCTTATTCGTTTGTTGGGTTGATGGGACCAACTCTAACTAGAAGAGTGGTTCGTTACCTGAGTGAACTGTGTCTGGCTGAGGCTCTGTCTCTTCTCCGCACAGGCTGGCCCGGAGCTGCAATAGACAGGGAAGCCACTTGTCAGGGGCAAGGCTTTCCCTTTCCTGGGAAGGGAGGACCCCTCTCCTGACCTAAAGCAGGAGGCACTGTCTGACTTGCTTTGGGAGGATTTGCCCAGGCCCTGGGGGGAGAAAGGAAAGGAGGGGTCAAACTACAACTGATTTTATATGCCCAGGGGTCTTGCAGATTTCAGCCTGACTCAATCATCAAGATGGAATGCAGGCCTGGGGTGGGAGTAGGGGTGGAGTAGGCATGGGAGCTTGGTTGCCTTCTCTTCAATGCCCTGATGGAATAAGGGAGGCGTTTCCCTAATGTCCTAACTGCTCCTGTAGGAAAAGGGCCATTTGAACTCACCTCACATGGAAAACCATCTGCATGTTTCACGTTGGAGTCTAACAGTGCATGGGGCAGTGGCAGGTAAAATTCCCATGTTACTTACTTAGATACCATGTTACTTACTTAGATACCACCACTGCAGAGAAGACACACGCTACTTAGGAGGTAGTTATATTTACCATTGTGTTTTTTCAGGTCATTCCTGAACATTTCAATAAGGTTCTAATTCTAATATTTCTAATTCTGTTATGACCTTAAGTTTACCACAAAAAGGCATTTTCTACTTATGGGCAAATGGAAATTATCATACAATTTAGAAAAATGATGCAGCTGTAACCCATGATTTTTCTTCGTTTAGTTCGAGGTTGGTACGCTATCTATAGGGACATCCTCAGTGGGGTTCTGGTAGGTATGCTGGGTCTGGTGACTCTCTTCCCACTGTGTGGCCCCCACTCCTCAGAGCCGAGAGCTCCAGGATATTTCCTCTTTCTTTAAAAAAATACATTTTTATTGATTTCAGAGAGGAAGGGAGAGGAAGAGAGAATAGAAACATCCATGATGACAGAAAATCATGGATCGGCTGCCTTCTGCATGTCCCACACTGCACGAGCCCACAACCAAGGCATGTGCCCTGACTGGGAATCGAATCATGACCTCCTGGCTCATAGGTCAATGCTCAACCACTATGCCACGCAAGCTGGGCGATATATCCTCTTTCTATGCTGACTTCCAAAGAGGAATCCCAGACACTGTCACCAGGTCCTGAGTCAAGTTCTAAGTTACAGGCTCCTTTGTCTTTCTTTCCAAAACACTAATTTAGCATTCACTGAATACAGCTTATAGATATCTGAAATGCTTACATTTTATTTCTAACTAAAGACAAAAATGGACTCAATCATTTTACTTAGGGACATGCTTGGTGCTTAGTAATCAGGATACCCTGAAGCCCTTAGTCATTCACACCTCACAAGTCTGTGTGCTTAAGGAGGGCAGCTGCAGCTGCTACTCCACAGGAAGGCTCTGTCCCCAGGGAGGCATGGACGTCATGGTGACGTTTGTGACACAAGAACCTGTGGTTGTTGCCTAAAAGTTGCTGTTTTTAGCCAGTTGTAGCCAAGTGACCTCAGAGCCTGTACAGGCTGGACAGTGACCCAGTTGGCCGCATCCGGTTCCCTCCGCCCTGTTCAGATGGGAGAACTCTGTCAGAGGATGACACAAGGTGACAGTAGCAGAGAATGGCATGTCCCCATGCAAGGGCTTCCTGTAAAGGGAGGTGCTGACTCGGTGGCATTTGACACATAGTGAGATAAAACCCCGGACAGGGTCTTCAAAAATGCAATGAAACTATAATAGAATTGTTAAGTAGCTAAAGTGAGAAATGGTCTTTTCCTAGTACTTTCCTAGAATAAGTGATTGGCTGCCTCCTGCACACCCCTACTTGGGGATGGAGCCTGCAACCCGGGCATGTGCCCTTGACCAGAATTGAAACTGGGATCCTTCAGTCCGAAGGCCGACGCTCTATCCATTGAGCCAAACCAGCTAGGCGCAGCAATTCTCAACCTGTGGGTCGCGACCCCTTTGGTGGTCGAACGACCCTTTCACAGGGGTCACCTAAGACCATCCTGCATATCATATATTTACATTACGATTCATAACAGTAGCAACATTACAGTTATAAAGTAGCAACGAAAATAATTTTATGGTTGGGTCACAACATGAGGAACTGTATTTAAAGGGCCAGAAGGTTGAGAACCACTGACTCACTAGGGCCTTAGTACTTTTGTAATTCCTCAGGATAAGCAGACCTTTGATGATGTTGCCTGCACGGTCTTATCTCCTTCAATGGAAGCTGGGTTTGTGTTGAGATTTGAGAGTGAGAAGAAAATTATTCAAAGACAGCTTCCCAGTGTGGATGCTCTTATGTCTCCCCTCCATAGTGAACCTGGGCTGGGCTGGTGAGCAGTTGGCTTCAGCGGAAGTTAGTCTCTCAGGCAGGGCTTGAACCTTTAGGAGCCTTTAGAGGCCTGGCAGTCTCCTCATTTGTGCTTTGGGAGGCTGAGCAGCATGAAGTAGGTCGGTGGAGAGGGAGAGTCCTGGCTGAGGCAGCCCCCGCTGTCTCCTGAGGTGTCGGGCTGTGACTGAGCTGCCTTGAATGGCCACCCCATCCCCCCACCCCACCCTCAGATGAGGCCCTCCTAACACAGCCACCACCGAGCATGTGGTCGGTTGACCCCCCACTTGTGAGAAATGATGAATGAGTGCTGATTTAAGCCACTGAGTGTTGGAGGGGTTTACCTTGCATCAAGAGATCACTGAGACCGAGATAAAGCAGGCAAGTCTTAGGACAAAATTCAACCGCAGCCCATGCAGTGGAACAATAAACCCTGCTCCGCTGCCTGTCCACACCGGCACAGACGAGAGGCTCCCTTCCTGGGACCAGGTGAGGTCAGGCCAGCAGGGGTCTGAGCCGGCAGCTCTCATGATGTCACGGATGGATGCAAACTTCACTGTGGCTGTGTCCCCATTTCAGGCTCAATGACAGCAGGACTGTTACAGGCATAGAGACCCAGGTCTTGGGTTTATCGGGTCAAGGTGCTTCCAGTAGTGTCCTCCAGGGGCCCAGCATCCCCAACCAAGCCTACCATCTCGGGAGGATCCCAGGCTCAGCTCTTAAAAAACAGGGGCCAATTCTCTAACAGTTTCCCATGGCCACCACAGGAGGGTGTGTGTGCTGGAGGAGGAATTCTTCCCTTGGTCAACATCTCTCTGACTGAAGACCAACTTTTGAGTTCCAAGAGTGCAGCCAAGAGCAGACCCCTCTCCCTAATTGAGCAGGCCTTTCAGAGGAGAGCTGAGGCAAGGCTGCCCCTGTCCCCCCGGCCCTGGGGTAAGAAAAGAGACAGCTTCCTGGTACCCCTGTGAGGAAGTCCCCTGTGTCTGCTGACAGGGCAGTGACTTCGGGAGCTTCTCTCAGAGGCATGGGGCCTGCTTCTGCCTGGACCTCCTGTGGGGAGAGGGCCAGGATGGTGCTGCCCACTGGAGGACTGAGCCCTGGAGGCCACACCTCAGTGCAGGAGAACAGTGGGCACCATTTCCATCTCTCCCTCAGAGGCATCATGGACCCCGTGCAGCTTCCCCCTGGGAAGCCTGCAGGTGACTGCTAGTTATGGGCAAGGCAACCCATGCTAGTCCCCGAGAATACAGATCTCTACCTCGGGGACAGGGTGGAGTCTTGCCTCCCCTGGGTGGTCAGTCTGATGGGGCAGCAGGCGTCCCTGTGGCTCACTACTTACAAAGGTGGCTCTGGGATAAAAAGACAACACAAAAACCCTCCATCCCTGAGCCTGATGGGACCCGTCCCTTCCTCCTGAGCTCCCTGGGGCCCTCATTCACCTGACTTCTCGGTTACTCAGTTCCCTGTTTCTCAACTGTGTTCTCCGGGCTAAACCCTACCCTTGCCCTTGTGCCAGCCCACATCCCACCTTTTCTTCAAGACACAGTGCAAGGCCACCTCCTGTCCCGGCTTTCCCCTACAGATGGATCCTCTCTCTGCCCCTCGAGGCCTCTGTGTTTGTATATCTTCCAAATTCCTGGAGGGCGGGGCCCCACATCCCGCACAGCCCCTGGCATAGTACATTCAGCTGGATTTTCAAAGGTCCAGTGAAATGCATGCGGCTCCTCTCAGAAGCCAGCTCTAGGAGACAGAGGGGGCGCTGGGCTCTGGTGTTGAGGATGATTCTGAAGGGCAGAGTTAGCACTGCCTGCTGGGACGTGAGGGACGTGAGCTGGGCTCAGGCATTGAACATCTCTGCTCCAGCCTATCCTGTCTAGGCCCAAGCCAGATGCTCAGGCCTCCTCTTTCCACTTCTCCCCTCAGGACTATCTAGTCTTTGACAGGACTGCTGTGGATTAAGAGACGTATCATAAACTGTCCAAAGTGGCCACCTCTTTCTAGGACAGGTAACATAAAAGGAGGAGCTTAGACAGAATAATGGGAAGTAGTCAGGCCAAGCCTCTGAGGTGCCAATCTTATGTGAGAATCAGGCCTGTCCTGGAAACACATTTACGGTCGGGGTTCCTGTAACTTGGCAGTGCCCACGAGGGTGACATGAAGGTTAGAAACAGAGATTGCACCATGAATAACAACAGCGAGTTCATTTATTTGTTTATTTATTATTATTTTTAATCCTCATCTTTATTTATTATTATTTTTAATCCTCATCAAAAAATGAGGATATTTTTCCCCCATTGATTTTTAGAGAGAGTGGAAGAGAGAGGCAAGGACAGAGAGAAATATCATGTGAGAGAAACACATTGATTGGTTGCCTCCTGCACGAGTCCTGACCAAGGCCTGGGCCAGGGAGGAGCCTGCAACGGAGGTACATGCCCTTGACCGGAATCGAACCTGGGACCCTTTGGTCAGCAGGCTGATGCTCTATCCATTGTGCCAAACCAGCTAGGGTGACAGTGAGTAAATTTCAAGCGAGGACAAATAAACTCCTAGACATAAAGGTCAGATTTGCCTCTCCCTGCCCACTGCGGGGGACACACATCCCGGGCAGAACGTGGTCCTGGGTGAGCAGGTTGAGCTCCTGCAGGCGGTGAGTCCTGTGCTGAGAAGCTGCAGCCCAGGGGGGCGGGGCTGTGCTGAGGTTTCCTGCGAAGGCCCTGCTCCCTGGAGGCCTTCGCTCCTCAGACAGACAGCTCAGGCCAAGCCACTGTGTCCACATTTCCTAAGACGAGGACTTGCGAGAAGTTTATCTGGAAGGTGGTCCTAGGGAACAGGAGCAGGGCAGGGGGGGGCAGGCAGGGAGCACAGCTCAAGGGTTGTTTTCAGGGACCTCCCAATGTCCCTCCCAAGGACATGCCTGCATTCACTAGCTCCTAACTGGGGGCCCTCCCAACATGCCCCCCAGGGTGGCACCTGCACTGGACTAAGTAGGCGTGTGCTGAGAAAGGGGGAAGTCAAGGAGCAGAGGGGAGCCCACCACAGCCGGTGTGACTGCAGTCTCCATCCCAGGTCCCTGTGGCTGTAGGGTCACCCCTCAGCCCCTCACTTCCACCCTGACCTGAGCCTCTGGAGGACACAGCATGTGGATGTGGAGGAAGCTGGCAGAGGTCACAAGGCAGAGGCACGCACCGCCTCGCTCTGACCCGGGAAGGAGGACCCTGGGCCGGCAGCAGGACCACTGCCCAGTGTCCAGGCTCTGCCCACACCTCACGGTGGCTCTCGGGCCTCAAGCAGAGCACGCATCCTCTTCCACCCTGGTTTCCCAGCTGCGTTGTTTGTGGTGTAAGAGGCCTGTCAGGGCAGCTCTAAGAAGATGTGAGAGCCACGTCCTCCTTTCAGTGTTCCGCACAGGAGAGGCTCGTGCTGTGCTGGCCGAGGACAAAGCTAGCGACACAGCGGGGCGCACACCCAGGCGTCTGTTTTGCCAACCAAACACTGAGAAACCTCTCATAACTCCGGTCCTAACATTTCCCCCTGAGAGAGAAGGTGAGTGTGAGAGTGTGTGTGCAAGTGTGTGAATGTAAAAGAGTGTGAGTGTGAGGGTGGGTGAGTGCATGGCAGTATGGTACATGTGTGACATGTGTGTAGGTGTGATAAGTTTGTGTATGTGAGAGAGTGTGTGTGAATGTGTGTGGGTGTATGTGTGAGGGTGTGTAGTGAGAGTGCAAGGCAGTATGGTACATGTGTGATATGTGTGAGTGTGAGTGTGATTGTGTGAGTGTGTGAATGAGGGTGTGGTTTTGGTTTGGGGGATTCTGCCTTTTCCCCTTAGGTTCTGAGAATGGGGTAGAGATAAAGGAAAACATCAAACAGTCTGAAAACCAGTGTTTTCCAACGTGTGGCGCTGGAACCAGCTGTGTCTGCATCTTCTGGGAACTTGCTAGACATGCAAATCCTTGGCGCGCCCCCAAACCTGCTGGCTCAGAAACTCTGGGGGTGGGACCACTATGTGCGTTTCAACAAGCCGTGCAGGCAATTCTGATTCATGCTCGTGTGTGAGAACCACTCTTCCAAATACAAGGAAAATGTCTTTCTAAGAAGTACGACTATAGAAACTGCCCTACCTTTCCACATACGAGTGCGTGCCACGGCTCCAGAAGCATTGTAAAGGTTGAATAAGCATCAGGCATGTTGCAAAGGAAGTGACCACATCATGTAGGAGTTCTACTGAAATCACTTATTTGGCCACTCACTCATTCAGCAAACATGTATCGAATGGTGGGATCTCATAGTTTGCAAGGTGACCTGTGACAGGCATGGAAGTGTAATGTGGGCTCCCTGTCCCCACTGATACGCACCCACGACCCTGTGAAGTCCCCGCAGCCTGCTCTTCATGGTCACTTTCTGGTCACTGCTGTCTGTTTTGACAACCAAACACTGAATCACCTCCCATGACTCCTATCCTGACATTTCCCCATGGACCTCACACAGGACGGAGGATGAAGCTATGGGGCCCTGACTGTGCACACCACACACGAAAGCCCGAGTGAGCGGACTGTGGCAACTTCCCGTCTTGCATCTGATGACGCTACTCTCTTGGTCCTTATGAGTCACTCCCTGTCACCCTTGTCACGTTAGTCATTCACTGGGGCTCGGGATCCAGCAAAGGACTCCTTGCTTGGTGGGCGGGGAGAAGGGGGGGGCAGGGACAGGATGAGGCTCAACATCTCATCATGGAGATAGTCCTGGGCAGACGATCTCTCATACAGATGAATGTTCTAGACAACTGAAACCAACCAGATAACAAAGCCTATATTTACTTCCGTTTTAAAAAATGAGTTATTGCACAAGGGATGCACATTTGTCAGAGTAAGGTTAGCAATAGGGATGAACAAAACCAAGACAGACGACTTACATTTCTCTAAACTCCACCACCCGGAAACAATTTGCTATCACCGTGGCGACATGGTGATTTTCTGGGTGTTTATGTGAGTGCATGCATGAGCATGCGTGTCAGTGCAACTTTAGCCTGCTTCTCCATATAAAATATGCTGTGCCTGTCTTTCTGTGTCAATAAATTTACGTCATCAGTTTTAAAGCTGCCCAACACTCCACTGGCATGGATGAGGTTTTCCTAAAACTGCAACTACTTTGAACTAAATCCTTCAAAACTGTGTCACCCCACACAGTCTCCTGCCTGCTTCCCCTCCTCTCTCCTAATCAGAGGGAGAACAGGACATCAGTTTCTCTCCGGGAGGCTCGGGTTCACCATTACTCAGCCTTCGGTTCTACTGTTATTCAGCCCCACACGGAGTTTCAATAAGGCGTGTTCCTTAGAAGAGACCCAGAGGGGACTCAGGAGGGGCTCTGGTCCAGCCACAATGAGCTCTGGCCCTTGGGCATGTAGCTAACCACTCTGGGCCTTGTTTTCCTTATTTTTTTTAAAGTCTAGTATTACATTTTTAATATGTCTTTATTGATTTTAGAGAGAGGAAGGGAGAGAGGGAGAGAGATAGAAACATCTATGAGGGAGAAACATGGATTGCATACCCCTACTGCAACCTGGGCATGTGCCCTGACGGGGAATTGAACCGGTGACCTCTTGGTTCGTGGATTGATGCTTGATCACTGAGCAACACCAGCTGGGCTGTTTTCCTTATTTTTATAAAGGGGCAGGCTTCCCAGCTGTGCCTCATTGCTTCCTGCCTGCGACAGGCCTGCAGCTGCCCTCAAGGGTCTTCTTTCTCCTCCCCACAAACAGAGGGCATAAGGCAACCATTGTGCTCTCAGTCTCGGCCAGTCCTCATCTCGGTTTCTGATTCTGGGAGATGGAAAGGATTTTGTCTAAAGCAAGCCTGGGTGATGAAAGGGACTCCAGGTTCCCATCGTAAATGAGCCCCGGGAGACCTGCCCCAGCTGATGATGAGCAGTACCTTCAGGGTGATCTCAGGCAGCACAGTCCCGGTCACTCAGACCCCCTGCAGGACTGGCCCCAGCAGCAGTTCTCCTTTGGAGATGAACCAATGGAATGGGGAGCTAACACAGTCTCAGAATCGCACCCCAGGCGTTGCATCCGCCTCCCGGGTACATTCTGTGCATTGGAACCTGTGTGGGTGGAGCCCTGTTCACATGCTGTAACCAGCACCCGTACAGTTTGCCGGAGGGAATGCAGGGCGTTAGGCCACTGTTCACCCCTGGCATGTTATTTCTCCGAACGAAGTCTTTGTACTAGAAAGCACCTTAGCTGTTGACTGCTTGCCGGCTGCTTGACCTGGAGTAAAGAGGGCAAACAGGAGGGAGAAGATGACAGAGGACGGTATTTTTCTCCCAATGTCCCACACAGAATTCTTCTCTTATGTTTCTCTTTGGCCTCGCAGTTCTGCACAATAAATGTGTCTCCTTGCTTTTCTTTACAGAATGTCTTTTCCTATCCATATACTCACGGATTCTAAAACCTGCCCTGCCCCTGGCCCAGACTAACCCCAGGACCTGACCCTCAGAAACTGTCTGTCTCCTGAGACCTGCCACTTCCCAAGGATGGGACATGACAAAAAATAAATAAATGGCGATCCTTGTGTGCGGTGCCCTTAAATCGATCGCTTGATTAATTGGAGTGGATGTTACAGTCCTACGAGGAAGATTTTGCAGATTTGTGTGGTCTGAACAGACAAGTCTATGTAGATTACTTTGGGTTTATCTTGGCTTTGCCCAGGCGATTTGGCTCTGATAAGAGACCTCTAGCCGAGTGGTTCTGGCCTCTGAGAAGTGGAGGCATTGTTGACCTGATCCTCCAAGAGAAGGGCCACATCTTATGTGGCTCTGTTATTTCCCTGAGATCTCAAAATAGTACCTTTACTCATCCAGTAACATTCATTTATCAAGCGTCTGTTAAACGCTTGATAGAAGCCAGACATTGCAGTAGGTGGTCCCGTATTGGAACGAGTAAAGGATCGGCTCATTGCAGATGACCTTCATCATTCTTCAGAGAATTAGAGATATGATCCAGCGCCATTCAAATGAGATGCAATCAATTTATATCTGTTGTGTTAATACATAACTAAATAGATAAAACAGTGATTATTCTTTACTCCCTCAAGATCTGTTTTCCCTCAATTTTCCATTTCAATCAAACTTTCCCATCTCTAGAACAGCTATTTCCATGGAACACTTTCGAAAATGAATGGCACATTCCTGCCCTCTTAAACAAGGTGTTCTTGCTTGGGCTTTAAAATTTTATTTTACTTGTTTTATACTGTGCTGTGTTGGGTCAAATGAATCATATCGTTACCTCCCCCCACATTGTCCCTGTCCAGCCAGGATTAGGCCACTGTCCTTGCCCCTGTACTGACTCAGTGTTTCATTCATGCCCATCTCTAGGCGGTCACCTAGACCTTGAGCATACACAGCACATGCGCTCTCCCTGCTAGCTCTGCCGCCCCCCGCACCTCCCCATGCCACTTCTGCTCAGCCATTCCATCTTACCCCTACCCTTGGCCCCATCACTGTCACGCTCCACTTGTTCTACTGCAAGAGCTTTCTAAGAGCCCTCCAGGCCTCCAGCACCCTCTACCTGTGTCCCTCCCTGGCCTAGCCTGTGGGGTGTCCACTGAGGAAGAGGGAGTCATGGATGTGAGCATCCCGGGAGGTTGGGAGAGATTTGGGTTGTCTGAGCAACACTTTTCTGTCCAAAGGCTTAACATTTTCTGATCTGCCTGCAGGGCAGCCCTAGGAGATTGGCCCACACCTGCTGTGGAAAGCCTGGCCTCCTCCTACCTGGTGCTGGCCTGCTTCCTGGCCCCCTCTGGAGAACATTTGGGAACCCTGTCACAGAGCAGCATCTACCTCAGGGTGACAGGGGAGGGGTGTGCAGCAGCAGTTTGAAGCAAAGTGATTTTAGGGCACTGGGGTCTCCTAGGAACCTCATCAGGGCTGGGGGATGCTGGACCTCCAAGCCCAGAGAGAATATATTTCTGAAACTTCTTGGCCTAAGGAATTTTATGGATCCATCCCCCAGAACCCTGCAAAGGACCTTTGTTCTGTGGCACACATTTTGGAAAACCCAGCTTTAAAGAAAGGAAATGATAGGGTGACTGTGTGACATGCTCTGGCACAACTGGTGTTTGGACCTGGGGCCAGTGCTACCTAGGGTGGTCTGGCCACCACCCGGTGCTCTGGAGCTGGGTTCTCAGCCTTGGGTAACCAGGATTGATGCTTAGGATTTGGGAAGACAGCAATTCCACCTCCCACCTGTAGCCCTGCTGGGGTGGCCTATTTCCAGAGTTAGCAGCCCTGACCTCTGCAGCCCCAAAGTCTGAGAAATAGAGGCTGACAGTGATGGGGGGAGGTCAGTCTTCAAAACGGCTCATCTGCAAGGCGGTGGCTGGCCCAGGTGTTTCACTTGCTCAGGGCTCAAGTGTCAGGTCTCTTAAGTTCCTACAACATTTCATAGGGACACACAGGACTTCCTCAGGGCCAGAAGGCTGGCTAGTCAATGGACATCATGTGAGAAAACATGAGAACTGATTTTGTCAGAAGTCTGACAGAAGCTGCCAAGTCAAATTTCACTTCATTTTCCCACCAGCCCTGCAGCCAGGGCCAGCTCCCCACCTGGGAAGATGGTGGTGGGTGTGACTCAGACAAGAGTGGGGTTGCCACTGGGTTAGGATAGCATCTCAAAGATGCACACACATATACACATGCATGGACACGGACATATACATACATGCACATGCATCTTCTTCCTTCCTCCCTTCCTTCCTCCCTTCCTTTCTCTCTCTCTCTCTCTCTCTCTCTCTCTCTCTCTTTCTTTCTTTCTTTCTTTCTTTCTTTCTTTCTTTCTTTCTTTCTTTCTTTCTTTCTTTCTTTCTTTCTTTCTTTCTTTCTTCCCTCCTTCCTTCAGTCTTTTTCGCAAAATGGAGTTTACCCAGTATCACTAGCTTCCAAGAACTCAAAGGCTCTTAGATCTTTATTGTCTACTTGACCTCCAGTTTGGATAGAATCAATCATTCCTGTTTCCATAAATCGTGTACTTTCTATAAACACTTACCTTTGGCACAACATCAAAACTTGGTTTTGCAACTCATGAAAGAAAAGATATTATGCATACATATTCCTTTTTTCTTTTATTAGGTAACAGAATCTCAAGGACAATTGATTTTCTTTTTTTTTAAATTTTATTGTTTAAAGTATTACAGAGAGTAGTACATATGTCTCCCCCCCGCCCCCAATGAAGGACAATTGATTTTCTGATGATTCAAAATAGTTTTGTTTCAAAGTAACCATTTTCATATTTCCCACAAAAAGCCGGGAGTCTCTGGTGTTCCTTCCTTCTAAAGGCCTTTCATCGAGACGCCTGTGTCCTTCCTGGGAAAACAAGCAGCCGCACCGCTCCGAACACTTGCTGACAGCCTTGATCACCACACGCAAGAGTGTAAGCAGGCGGCTCAACCTGCTGGACACAGCGCCGCCCACTTCAGTTGTGCCCAGTCATCTGAGGTTTTCCTGATCGTTTTGGAATTTACTTTATGAAAATCAGGAGTGTTAGCATTTAGCAAGAGAGCGTCCCTTTTCAATGCTGCAGGTTGAAATAAAAATTCAAGCAGTGGGGAAGCACACACAAGAAAGCGAGACCTTAGATGTCCAGCCATCCAGAGGCATTATCATCAAACAGGTGACAGAAATTAGGGGCTTGTAATGCTACTGCCAAGGAGCGAAAGGCCCCTATTGCCTTCAGAGAGGACACATTTTCTTGGCCCAATTTGCTACCACAAACCATCAAAACGTAACCATGGTGCACAATGTTCAGCTGATGTGGACTTTGATTCTCAATGTGCGAGCCACAATGTAGGGGATAAATGTTAGTAGGAGAAACAGAAAAAACCTTATTACTGACTTGTCCAGCAAATATTTCCTGGGCCCGTCTATGCCTTGTCAGTTGGCTGTGGGAGCAGTGATGTCACAGAGCCTCTGGCCCTCTTATTGCGATGTCCTTGGGAAAGCCACTGGCTGGACATCCGTCACCTGAGGCTGGTGGGCTGCCCTGGCCAGGCGGACACTGCCCTGTGAGGAGCCTGACCAGCAGCATGGCTCTAGCACAGTGATTTTCAAACCATAAGAGGCACATCAGAGGCAAGAACTTTTCAAACATGCAATACCTGACTACGTAGCCAGGGGCACCAACCTCTTTTTCTTGGATTGTCGAATTAAAATATGACAACAGCCAACACAACAGTAGCTGTCTGGTGTGAATGAACCAAAATTGTACCTATGTGTTTTTTGTCAGCTTGGCAAAAAATATATTTTTTGGTGCACTGCAGAATTTTAGTAATTAGTTTATGTGTGCCATGAGATGAAAAAGTTGGAAATCGCTGTTCT
The DNA here is from genome assembly GCF_000147115.1 of Myotis lucifugus. Classification (NCBI taxonomy): domain Eukaryota; kingdom Metazoa; phylum Chordata; class Mammalia; order Chiroptera; family Vespertilionidae; genus Myotis; species Myotis lucifugus. Next base: position 944,978 of record NW_005871262.1, on the reverse strand, counting down.
AGCATGTTC
>NW_005871262.1:931838-944869 GCF_000147115.1 Myotis lucifugus | reverse complement strand
ATATATATATATATATATATATATATATATATATATATATATGTATATATATATATATATAAATATATAATTGACTTCAGAGAGGAAGGGAGAGAGAGAGAGGGAGATAGAAACATCAATGACGAGAGAGAATCATTGATCTGCTGCCTCCTGCATGTCCCCTACTGGGGATCAAGCCTGCAACCCGGGCATGTGCCCTCACTGGGAATTGAACCATGACTTCCTGGTTCATAGGTTGATGCTCAACCACTGAGCCACACCGGCCAGGCCACTTTTCACTTTAGGAAGCCATAATGACGAGACCTGGTTGAAGAACCTGGCACGCAGTTCCTTCGGCAAGGTTTGCTAGGCTAAGAAGTCATATTAGGGGCCCCCTTTGAGGCTGACCATCAAACCTGCTCTGTCACCTCTGCATACCTAGGGCTCAAAGCCTACTCCTCAGGCCTTCCCTGACCAGCCTGCCACAACATCACGGCCTACCCCTGGGGAACCCCCTACGCTTTTCACGTTTGTTTCTTGCATTTACCTACATGGGGACCCCATCCCCATGTCGAGTTGCCCACTAGAAGGTGATCCCTGAGCAAGGGGAGTGACCTAGTTTGTTTATTGCCTTTCCCATGAGGAGGGGTATGAATAAATCCATCATTCCAGACGGGGTCCCTCATTTTTCTCCCAGTGCTTCTGAGCTGCAGTGCCAGGTCTGCTGACTTTGAGGAAAGGAGGGTCCAAGTTCTCACAGGGCGGCTGAGCTGGCCACCTGAGTGCTTTTGTCTAGTGTCCTGTCTCAAAGGGTCCCAGCAGGAGGTACTGGGAAGTGGGGGCAAGAGGCAGAGGAGCTCCACTTTCCCCCCAAATGCCTGGTCATCTGCCTGCTGGGCCCTCAAGCCTCAGCTCAGCACTCAGCTCCTCCCTTCGGTGCCCCCTGAAAGCAAATGCAAGTGTCCCGTCCTGCACCTAAGGCTGCCCTTTGGATCGCTGCCTTTAGGTCACTTACTTAGTGTCTGCCCTCAACATACTATGAGGGCAGGAGCAGGTATCATGTGTTTGTAACCCGAGCCCTGGACACAGATGCTCCATAAGTGTCTATAGGCTTACATGTCCCTGAGCAAGAGCTGGGCCAATGACTGCAGGTGGATGGAGGCAAGGGAAGGGCTCTCTCCAGGACGGTTTCTCCTGTGGACTTCCCAGCCTGGGCCTCATCTACTGAAACGCAGCCTGCTCAAGGGAAGGGTCTTGGTTGCATGCAATGTTTCCACATTCCTCCCCCGATGTGGCTGCAAGGGCGACAAGACCACTCTGTGATGAAGCTGCCTCAGCTGACCCGGAGCCCTGGGCTGGGTGCTGAGAGGTCATTGAGTTCAGTGGAGGGACAGGCCCAGGGTGTCCTCATCTCGCGACACTCAGCCCCCTGAGTCGCCCTGTGAGGAGGGGAGGCCAGCCCTGTGCTGTTTCCTGGAAAAACTGAGCCTGTGTACACCTCCCAGCTTTAGCTAATAACATTAGGTCATGGGATTTATAATGGCTCATGCCTCCCAATTTAACTATTTTTAAAGTACATTTTTGGGATTTTCTTTTGAAATAATCTTGTGAGCTCTGCTTCCACACTGACTACCTTAGAGATCACTACACTGACCCTGGGGTTACAAAGAAATCATTAAAAGTAGAGAAAATCAAGTACTACTTAAGGGCAGAAGTAAACATCTGAACTTTTTAAAATGACGTACTAACCCACAATTGGATAATGTAAGAATCAGAAAAGTGGCAGTGCTGCGGGTGGAGTGAGAAATTCCATCTAAATGGAAGCTGCCTTACCTTAAGAAAGGGCATAGTCATGAAAGTTATAGTACTATTAACTAGAAATACAACTCAAAACTTTGAAGGGATATATGCACCCGAAATAAAGAAAATATACATCACAAACCAAACAGTGTGCGGTTTGGTAGTGTTCATTTTACATTGTTGTGAAATCAATCTCCAGAAATCATTTCCGCTTGCAAAACTGACACTCTTGTCCCCATTGCACAATAACTCCCCATTCACCATTCCCCAGCCCTGGCAACCATCATTTTCCTTTCTGTCTCTATGAATTGGACTAATGTAGGTACCTCGTATAAGCCAAGTCAAGCAGTATTTGTCATTTTGTGACTAACTTACTTTACTTAGTATAATGTCCTCAAGGTTCATCAGTGTTGTAGCACCTGTCAAAATTTCCTTCTTTTTTAAAGACCGAATGATATTCCATTGTATGTATATGTCATATTGTGTTTATCCATTCATCTGTTGATGGACACTTGGGTTGATTCCACCCTGTAGTTATTGTGAATGATGCTGCTATAAACATGAGTGTACTTTGAGACCCTGCTTTCCATTCTTTTGGGCTTATTCCCAGAAGTGGAGTTGCTGAAAGATATGGTAATTTTAATTTTTAATTTTTTGAGGAGCTATTTTGTATAGCAGCCACATCATGTTACATTCCCATAAGCAATTAACAAGTTTCCACTTTCTCCACATCTTCTCTAACACTTGTTATATTCTATTGTTTAAAATTTGGTTTTGTTTGTTATCTTGACTAGTAGCCATCCTAATGGGTATGAGGTGGCATCTCATTGTGGTTTTGATGCATTTCCTTAATGATTAGTGATTCTGGGCATCTTTTCATGTACTTGTTGACCATTTGTGTATCTTCTTTGGAGAAATGGCTATACAAGGTTTTTTTGCCCATTTTAATTGTTTTATTGTTGTTGAATTATAGGAATTCTTTATACCATCTAAATATTAATCCTTATAAAATATAAGATTTGCAAATATTTTCTCCCATTCTGTAGAGTGTCTTTTCACTCTATCGATTGCATCCTTTGATACACAATAGTTTTTATTATTGATGTAGTCCAATTTATCTGTTTTTACTTTTGTTGCCTTTGCTTTTGGTGTATATCTAAGAAATCATGTCATGAAGCTTTCCCCCTATGTTTTCTTTTAAGCATTTTATAAGCATTTGAAACATTTGATCTATTTTGAAATGATTTTTATATATGGTAAAAAAGAAGGGCTCAACTTTATTCTTCTGCATGTGGAGATTCATTTTTCCAACATCATTTGTTGAAAATACCGTCCTTTCCCTGTTGAGTGATGTTAGCATTCTTGTTGAAAATCATTTGACCATATATGCGAGGGTTTGTTTCTGGGCTCTCAGTTATGTTTCAGTATCACACTGTTATGATTACTGTAGCTTTGTGGTAAGTTTTGAAATCAGGAAGTGTCCATCTTTCAACTTTGTTCTATTTCAAGATGGTTTTGTTACTTAGAGTCCCTTATTTTATATGAAGTTTAGGATGGATTTTTCTATTTCTGCAAAAAATGCCATTAAGATTTTGATAGGTGTTACATTGACTCTTTGGGTAATATTAACATCTTAAAAATATTACCTTACAATCCATGAACATAGGATGTTTCTCTCCCCCACCCCCCATTTGTGTCTTTTTTAACTTTTCAGTAGTGTCCTATAGCTTTTAGTGTATAAGTCTTTCACCTCCTTGGTTAACTGTATTCCTGAGTATTTCTTTCTCTTTGATGCTATTGTAAATGAAATTGTTTTCATAATTTCTTTTCAGATTGTTCATGGTTAGCATGTTCTGTGTAGATGGGCAGGGAGGTGGGCATGACTTAGAACCCTGACTTTGTACAACTGGAAGAGACCAGGCAGCCGTGGCCAGAGCTCAGATTTTTCCAGAGAAAGGAACTCAAATTCAGAGAAGTCCACTGTCCTCAGTGTCTGTAGACTCACCAGTGCCAAAGAGCAAGATTCAGGCTCCAGAACTCCCCCACCCTGCCCAATGCCTATGCCTTCCAATAAAAGGTGCTGAAAACTCAATATCCACACCTGATAATGGCTACTGATGTCCAAAGTGAGTCTACACTGTGTCCATGATGCCTATGTAAGGCAAATACAATGCACTGATTCTAATGGTCCCTAATTCTTGGCCAATCTCTTTCAGGCTTTAGTTGGAATACATTGAATTGGTAGATAAACACAAGTTAGGAAAAACCTTAGCTGAAATCCCAGTGTGGCCCCTTAGAAAAAAGCCACACCATTTCCATCCACAAGGAAGATGACAGTCACTGACCCAGCAGCCACATGTGACACATGTGAGGGGATGCCTTTGCTGTCACTGAAAGTGGGCTCCTCACATGGCCTGTGTACTCAGAGGCCTTATCTCCTGGGCAAAGGCGGTCGTTTCTGGGGGTGGAGACCCACCCTCTATTGTCAGTCCTGTCATCTCCTGAGTCTCTAAACTCTGCAGCCCCAAACGGAAGCCCCCAAGGAGGCTGTGGGCGTTGACACTGGTGAGGGAGGGTCCTTATCTGCAGCCACACTTCTGGAGCCAGGTCAGTGACTTCACCAGCCGTGACCTTCCCCGCTGACTTCTCAGTTCCTGGAATTGTTAGGAAAACACATTGGAAATCTGAGGATGGCTGGGTCCCCTTGGCGCTGCTGCTCGGGCACAGAGAAAGGGGGAGGTCGGCCTGATTGTGAGGCCTTGTGACCCTGGAGCCCACCACTTCCGGGGTCAGAGGAGGCTTGGATTCCGTCTCCTTCTGTGGGTCTTGGTGCCTGGAATGTGGAAGCAGCCCAGGCCCTACAGCTCTAGACTGTTATGTTCTTGGACCCCAACCCTTCAAAGCTTTAGGGTTGGAATACTATATACCTCATTAGGAAGCTACCCAGTTTCCAATATGAAAGTCAGAAATGGAGAAAACAGAAAGGAAGGCTAAAAGAATCATTAAAAGCCAGCACCTTTCCAGCTCTCATTATGCCCCTGACACTGTGCAAAGGGCTTGACCGTCTGTGTCCTCACTTCATGACGGAAGTAACCCGGGAGACTGCATTGCTGTTACCCCCGTTTTACCAATGAGCAACGAAGGTGCAACGCAGCTGTGCGTCCAGGACCAGCCTCATACACTTCAAGGTCCTTGTTCACAAATCATTAGTCATTTCAAGACGCTACAGCAGGGCATTAAACCCAGTGCAGGCCCTCTGTGCATGAACAGTGACTGCACAGGCCGGGTGCCTGGCCATCCCTGCCCCAGGCTTGCCTTGGGGAGTGGAGAAGGCAGCCTATGCATGAGGCCAGTGCAACGTGGTTATATCGGAACCACATTGTTATGTGGCAAGTTTCATTACAAATGGGTATTTTCCCCTTCTCTTTTGCACTGGTTCCCTGTGTGTGTGTGTGTGTGTGTGTGTGTGTGTGTGTGGTGGGGAGGGTCTTGCAATCCTTTATTCATTCCACAAATATTCTCTGAGTGAGGCCGATGGCAGCGCGGAGCTGGTGTTGGTGCAGGAACTCTCCTGCCTCCCGTGGCTCAGCCTGTAGGGCCCGAGGGTCCCTGTTGGAGGACAGGGAGCAGGTCTCACCTGCCCTGCTCAGAGTTGATCTCTTTCCCACCATGAAACGGGGCCCACAGGGGTACAGACTAGTTCCAGATGCAAAGCACGGGCCCAGCTTTCCACTGTCCAAGAGCTGCTGGTTGCTCTCGCTCTGAAAAAAAAGTTTTCTGATCCTCTTGAAACATGCAGCAGGAGGCACTTTTGCTGGCCATTAAGGACTACTCTTTTCTCTCCCGGGTTTGTGGTAAGTGCTTAATAAATGCTGTCCCTGTGGGCAGGAAGGATGAGCCGTGTGGCCACGCCCTGGGTCGAAGCTCTGGCTCTGCTGTTGCTGCAAGATCAGTTCTCGAACCTGCTCCTGTCACTGTCCCTCCCCTGAAAAATAAGCCGGGGATCTTAGCAGCTCCTTGAGGACTAAATGGGAAGATTACATCTCAGACTAGACTCAGTTTCATGGCCCAAATGCGGGACACACGTCATTTTGTGAGCTCTGGGCAAGTTCACTGGGACCCGCCTTCCAGGCCTAATAAATCCATGCTGACTTGATGCATGGGTTATTTTCCTTGGCCTTGAGAAAAAAAGATAAGGACCAGAAAATTACTTAGTGCATAATCCACCCAACCAGAAAACAAACAGTAATTGTGCTGACAATATGATAACAAGAAACAGGACTTACCGGAATAAGGGAGAGGGCCCCGGTTACATTATCTGCTGCTAGCCTAAGCGGGCAGTGGGTCACTTAAAGTTCTTTGTGATTCTCAGAATGCTTGACTAGTTATTTCATGTGCTAAATAAATTGTTGACCACGTTTCCAACTTGAAGTCAGCTTATCAGAAGGTTCTTGGGTTTAAGGTCAATTTCAGCTTGTGGATGCCACGCCGGTCTGACAAACATGCCCACTGCCCACTGCAGGAAACACAGGCTATGCTCCTGTGGCTGAATCCCTGAGTCACTGCAGAAATAAATACCAATTTGGGGGGAAATGTAAGACTGGGTTGTCCTCTAGTGCACTTTAGGAACGCCTGAAGGAGGCGACTGACACCCGCCACCTTCTCCCAGCACAAACACCAGGAGCTGGCGTCTCTGTGCTTCTCCAGATGCCAGACATCTGGATGCAGACTGGGGTCAGTTACTCTCGATTGCTTCGGTTACACAGAGCGAGCCACGTGCCAATCACACAGGCAGCATTTGTCCATCGAATCCATAGTATGATCTGTGAAGCTCAGTGTTCCCCAAACTACACTTCTTGGGACACCAGTGTCATGTAGGGTCTTAATGTGTTATTTAAAGAAAACCGTTTTCAAGGTCCATGGAGTTGGGAAAACACTCCTTTAAAGTAAAACAGGTTTCTTAATCAGGAGTTGTTGTTGCCTTTAACATGCTAACATGTGTGTAATCACCCGGAGAGGCGAGCATACAGCTGCACTCAAACTCATTTGACAAAACACCACAACTTTTTTTTTTTTTAATGGACTATCTATTGACTTAGGGTGAAAAATACAGGACTCAAGGACAGCAGTTTACTGCTAGGAAAAGGTAAAGAAGTGATTTCACACTTAGTTGTACTGTTTGTAGGTCTGATTTATTCTGTTGCATTTAAATCCTTGTCAAGGAAATGGAGCCAAGGGAAGTTTTGTGAAAATTTATGTCCTTTGATTTTTTTAATGCCTTTGTATCCTGTTCAGAAAATTCAAGCCCTGTCCACGTTTTTTTTTTCCCAAGCCTGTGTAGCGGGATGCTGGGCCACCTGAGGATGGGGCCTCTGGATTTTGCTCTCAGTTTCTCTCCTATTCTGGGGCTTCGGGGAAAAGGACTCACAGGAAGCCAAAAATGCTGGATAAACAAGAGGGACCATGGGGCTTTGTAAGCCTGATGTAAGTTTTGGCATACAATTTTGCCTTCCTAGTGTTTTTTACTGAGGCTGATAAAAACATGCCTGTGAGCTGGAGGGCCTTGGTCCATGAACCCTATACAGGCACCTACTTCCATCCGTAGGCTCAGGGTGAGCTCTTACAGGACCTGTATCTCAGGTGGGGACCCCATCAGCTGCCCCTGAGATAAGCATGTTTGGGAGAGGATGCCCAGAGGTATCAGTTGGGAAGTGAGACAGTGAGACGGGGTAAAACCAGCTCGGACAGGGTGTGTAGGTGTTGCCAGTGGAAATAGGATTCTGCCACAGAGTCGTGAGAAAAGCATTTCAGGGACTCATTCATAGAAGGATTTGAGCAATTGTGGTGAGATTTATTGGAGCAAAAACAAAGCACTGCCCCCAGGTGCCTGATGTCTCACCCATGACCAGACGGCTCAGCTCCGTCTCACTGTGAACGAAGTTCAGCCTCTGGAACTGCGGGCCCCTGCTTGTCCTCACCAGTCCTCCCAGGGAAGGGCCAGGCCCAGAGATGCTGTGCCATTTCCCTGGCACTGGCGTCTGAAGCTTCTGTGGTCTCGCTTAGTCTCTGTCCCTCTCTGGCTAGCTAACCTCTGTTCCCCTCAGGCCCACACGGCTGCCACAACCAGGTCTTCGTGGCTGCTACAGAGCGAGCACATGTGAACGAACATGTGGCCTTTGTTAAGCTTTGATTATATTTCCTTGGATTTGGGAAGAGCAAGCTTTCCTTCAAACTAGCCAGTCTTCTTCCCAATTCTTTGGGGACTTGTGCTGGGCCCTCCCCTTATCCAATCCCTTTTCTGGATCTCCTGGGTTTTTGCGTCCTTGTCCTATCCAGTCCTTTCCCCAGATTTCTCCCTCTTATATCACCCTTTTGGCTCCTACTGTGCATGCCTCAGCAGAGGAGTTTATCCCTCTGCCCAGTAATCTATGGGGAAGGGCCTGCTGTTCCCTGGGGTGATTGGAAAGCCAGTCCTTGCTCCCTACTTGGGAAAGAGTGGGATGATAATCCCCCTGGTGGGGTAATGCGCATTAATTTCACACGGGCAATTAGTATGGCTCATTTCTTCAATGATTTCCTGATGGCCTCTGGCCATAGCTAGCCTTACCAGAGGTTCCCACCCCCTCATGTCTGTCTGTACGAGGGGTGCCTGGTATCTTTACTGCCTTGGGTGGAAAAGTGTGTCCTATGACTCTGGCCTTCAGTAGTTGGGCTAGTAACCTGTTGCCCTGCCTTTCATATTTCCAGTCCTGGTCCTTTAAGATGTGAAGTAGGGAGAGGGTAGCCTCCCTTAGGAGGGCAGGGAGTGTCCCTGTTAAGCCATCCCTGAGGCTCTTATGAAGGATGGACCTTTTTCCTGGTGACCTATGTGTGTTAGCTGGGCTGGCCAGAGACAGCACCCTGGGCCCTGGGGGAAAACCCTGTCAGTCTTCTCTAGGAAGATCATAAATTGCTGGGAACCTCTGTGTATGAGAGGGTGTAGGAGTTGTGAAAAACAATTAACCAATGAGGAAGGGGGAGAGAGAGAGAGAGAGAGAGAGAGAGAGAGAGAGAGAGAGAGAGAGAGAGAAACTTCCATGTGAGAGAGAAACATTGATTGGTTGCTTCCTGTACATACCCTGACAAACCTGCAGCCTAGGTATATACTCTGGGAATCAAACCAGCAACCTTTGGGTGTATGGGATGATACTCCAACCAATGAGCCACCTGGCCAGGGAATCATGGAGGTTCTTTTAAAGTCATTATTTTCCAGTTGGTTTAATATAAACCTTTCCATTTCTGTATGTACTTGCAAGTAAAGGCTCTCTATTTACCTGCAGGGGCATTAATGAGGGCTGGGGCCTGGGAGTTTTTGGTATGGGAGGCACGATCTCCCATGTTTAAACAGATAGCCTGGGGAACTTGGTGCCCTGGACTCAGGAGGCTCCTGGGGCACAGACCACCAGCAGCCGTAGGGTTCAGAGCTCGGCTCCTGGGGTTTGATTCCTGGCCTTGGTCCTGATTAGCTGTGTGGTCTTGCTAAGTCACTCAGGCTCTGTGCATCACTTACTCCATCTGCATGACGGGAATGATAATGGAGGATGTGTCTGGTGCAGAGTAAGTGCTGCTTAGCTTTTAGCCATCACTATTACCATTATTATTATTACTAATTTTAGGCCTCTTATAGACTTTATTGGGGAATAAGTTATGGGCAATAAGTTGCATCCATTTAAAGTGTTTATTTAAAATGTACAGTTCAGGGAATTCTGATGATTTTACATACCTGTGCAACCACCATCACAGTGAGGATGCTGAACATTTCCATTATCTCCAAAACATTCCTGTCTCCTTTGCTGATCATGCCTTCTCATTCCGCCACCCAGACAATCACTGGCCAGCGTTAGTCACTAGAGATTAGCTTTCACTCTGTGAATGGGATCACACATGGACTCTTGTGTCTGATCTATTTTACTCAATGTAATGATTCCGAGATTCTAATTGTTGCATGCATCAGTGTTACTACTGATTCAGTGTTACTACTGAATGTGCGTGTCCCCCAAATTCATATGTACAAATCCTAACTCCCAATGTGTTGGAGTTGTCAGGAGATGGGGTCTTTCGGGGGGTACATAGGTCATGAGGATTCTGCTCTATCATAGGAGCTTATTAGTGCCTCACAATAGAGATTCTGGAGAGATCCCTCCCCCATTCCACCACAGGGAACACAAGGAAAAGCCTGCAACTTGGAGAGGGGCCGTCACCCAAACATGCTGGCATCCTGGTCTCAGACTTCCAGTCTCTGGACGGTAAGAATTACATTTCTGCTGTTTAGAAGCCACCAGCCAATGGAATTTTGCTTCTGCAGCTGAATGAACTGAAGTTTGCTGAAGACAAGGGGTTTGTTCTTTTTATTACTGCACGCACATTGAAATTCCCAGTGAGTTACCCCACATAGCCACCGGCACACCTAGAGTCAGGAGACTGCCCTTACCAAGTGTGTGGAGCAGGCCTGTGGAGCAGGCCTCCAAGACTGTGGGGCTGTACATATGTGCAACCACTTTGGAAAACCATTTGCAATTTCTTTACAGCTTACACATACACCTTCCATCCCACCCCGGTGATTGAGAGACAAATGAATGCATGTCTTTATGACACGCACAACTGTTGCTGCTGTTTAGCTTTTCTCCTTGAAACTGGCCGTAGGCATCTCAAACACTGTAAGCAGCCCTTGCCACAGCATAGCCCTTGCCCAATCTTCAACACACTTTGGTGACTTGCCCAACAGGGTGCTGTGTGGGTGGTGGACAGCAGTGGCCTCTAGCCCAAGTGTGCCAGGCACCAGAGCTTAGCAAGGGAACTAAGTTACACAATATTCCCATACACAAACTGAAATCAAGGCTATCAGCCATGTATACATATTTCAGTTCTCCCATAGTGCAGTTTTCACAGCTTTATTCCTGGAGACCAATTTTGAAGGAAAAATTAACAAAAATCAAATTAGATAAAATATTTAAATCTTTGGACTACATCATAAAAACACAGATGGTTTTCCCTCACTGTAGCATATAATGTCAAAAAGGCTCACTTTTATAATTTATAATTGGCAATGAACCCCAACACTGAGGCAGCTGTGGGTCACTGGCCTAAGGGCCACACTGCGATGTTTGGCAAGTTCCCAAAGCATGTTGGACACATCAGCATGTTCTGATGATCAGCATGTTCTGATGATCTGGGGGGTCCCTGTCCTGACTCAGGGCCCCTTTACTTCCTGCTGCAGACCTTGATCAGGCCACCTTGATCAGGCCACCTTTCCTCTCTAGGTCTCAGTGGCTTCATCTATAAAATGTTAAAACAAAACAAGAAGCCAAAAGCAAACCGGACCATAAGGAAGTAACACAAGAAACCCTACCTTGCCAGCGGTGTTGTGGATGCCCAGTGTGAAGTGTCAAAACTCTGCACCCATCAGCTGTGGGTTTCTGCACCCCTCAACTATGGTCATCAACAGGATGGTTGCATTACTGGCCCAATTCTACACTCCTCCCTGGGCTCTTGCCCTCTGCCAGGTGATTTTGCTGTGCTTTCTCATCGTGGGCAGAGTGACTGTCCGATTCCCCATCCAGCATCGGGCCATCAGGCTGGCTCTGCCAGCAGTACTGGTACATTAGTGAGCATGATGTGACTGAGGCACAGAGTGGATATGTGCACTGGGTTTAGTCTCAGCCAAGTGAGCCTGGAGCAAAGCCCTTGACCCCGCAGAAGCAGAAGTGAGCACAGCTGATATTGGCCAAGGCCTACCTGCCCCTCAGACACATGGGCCATAATAATAAATGAGTGCTATTGGGATTTGGGGGTGGTTTGTTACACAGCAACTGCGGGCTGATATACCATGGGTATAAGACATTGTCGGGTACAACTGTATTATGGGGGAGAAAATGAATAGTTATGTGTTTATGGAGGAACAGATTTATCATTGAATTCAGAAATCACGGAGGAAGGATCTTTGGAGTTGCCCTTGAAAGCATGTGGGGGAGGACAGAGGGGTGGAGTGGGGGTGGGGAGGGCAATGGTTCTGCAGGTGCATGGCTGGGGGCCTGTGTGTTCAGCCAGGAAGAAAGGACATGACCAGATGACTGTTGGTGTGTGTGTGTGTGTGTGTGTGTGTGTGTGTGTGTGTGTCCATTGTGATGTGCCAGGGCCGGGTGGAACTGAGTTTTTACCTCTCATTGTCTTTGAGTGCAGCCATTCCAAGCCCTGTCTGCAGGGCAGCATCCAGGCCACACAGACCAACATCATGACCTCAACCCATGCTGAGGTGGACACGCCCTGCACCAATGCTTCTGAAAGGGAAGTTTCTCACGTGTCTCTTTCTCCATAAGTTGATCCCTCAGGTTACCCCCTCATTCTACAAGATGAGCAGCTCGAAGGAGGGAGAAGGGGCTTTAGGAAGTGGGAGGAAAACCAGGAGCAGGTCCTGGGAGCCACATCTGTGCCAGCCCCTATGCCACCTGCTGCCCAGTGCAGTGCAGAGAACGAACCCAAACCCAAGTCTGAGCCCCGAGCTGAGGTGCAGTGCTGGACACGTGCAGTTGGGCTTGGCCACCCTCAACGCTACTTCTGGCTGCTACGCGGGAAGGGGTGGGAAAGCCTTCGGAAACCTTTTCTTTCAACAGGAAGTCCTGAAGCATGCCAGCTTGGCAGCCAGCCTCCTAAGATAGGAGAAGGCTCAGGTTGGAGTGGCCAGGAGCCCGAGGCTGGGGACCCCTCTTAGTTAGTAACCCTGCCACCCACCACCCCAGACCTTGAGACAAGGATGCAGGTGGTATATATATGTGTGAAGCGGTCCCCGATGCACAGTGAGGGTACAGTGAGAAGTGAGGCTGTGCCGGAGGCCGGTCCATCCTAGTTAATATGTTTGCTCCCTTTAGCGCCATGTGTTTTAACCAAGGTCACCTCTCCGAGAAAGGTTGTTTCCCCAGGTGGGGATCTTTCCCTGAGGTTAGGGAGGGGATACAACCCCTTAATTAAGTGCCAGGCGGGTAATCAAGCTACATGGTCTTTACTCCCTGGATGGAGATGAGAAACACCTTAACCCTTGTATAGAAATTGACAGGATTGAGATCGGCTGGTATAAATACAGATGTAATAAGACAATAAACGTAGATCCTCATCAGTTCCTGACCAGAACTCCGACCAGAACTTTTGGCTGGAGATCCTGGCTATAGGTCCTGACTAGGCTGCTGACCAACTGAAGGCTGTCTTCGTGTCATTCCTTC